>NW_027287458.1:0-59935 GCF_022747635.1 Hetaerina americana | reverse complement strand
TCGCTGTTAGGAAACTGTCGTTAATATACGACTTTTTGGAAAAACATAATAATTTTCCTCCGCAGTCCCGGGAAGAAAAATTTCGTGATTCAAGTGTCCCATTTAGTTTTTCTCCCGAGGGTTGTTAAAAGCTTTTAATTCTTAAATGAAACATTCGTCGACTCTCTTCCTATCCTAACGGTCGTTGTTTAGTTAATGGTTTTTTTATATGAATTTGTTGCAAACATAACGTTTTTCCGTCACTGTCCCGGGATGAGAAATTTCGCGAATCAATAGTGGTGTATGTTTTTCCTCCAAGGGCTTTATAAAGCTCTTTATTCATCTGATAAAAATAAGGCCCTTTCTCTTCCTTTGAAAACGGTTATTTTTGAGAAAATGGTCTTATTTATACATATATCTTGGAAACATAACATTTTTCATCCGCAGTCCCGGGATGAGAAATTTCGTGATTCGATTGTGTCGTTTAGTTTTTCCCTCAGCGGTTTTTAAAGCTTAAAATTCATTTAATGAAAATTTAAACGCCTCTATTACTTTCAAAGCAGTCACTGTTAGAAAACAACCGGTAATATACGCATTTTTTGCATGTATAATAATTTCCCTCCGCAGTCCCGGGATAGGAAATTTCGTGATTCAAGTGTCTTTTTTAGTTTTTCTCCCGAAGGTTTTTTTAAAAGTGTTTAATTCTTAAATGAAAATTTCGTCGACTCTCTTCCTTTCCTAACGGTCGGTGTTGAGATAGTGGTTTTATTTATACGTTTTTGTTGCAAAGATAACGTTTTTTTGTTCGCAGTCCCGGGATGAGAAACTTCGTGAATCAATTGTCGTGTAAGTGTTTCTTCCAAGGGCTTTTTCAAAACCTATTCATTCATCAAATGAAAATTCGGTCGTTTCACTACTTTTTAAACGGTCGGATTTGAGAAAATGGTCTCATTTATACGTATATTTCTTGCAAACATGTTTTCAAGCCGCAGTACTGGGATGAGAAATTTCGAGATTCAAGTAACTCGTTTAAGTTTTCCCACGAGGGTTTTTGAAAGCTTGTTAGTCCTAATTTAAAAATTTGTTTGACCTTTTTCCTTCTAATCGGCAGTTGTTGAGAAAATTGTGGTAAATAAACGTATTTTTTGCCAACAAAGCAGTTTTCCTTCGCAGTCTTGGGATGAGAAATTTCGCGATGCAATTTGGTCAAGATTTTCCTCCGAAGGTTTTTCAAAAGCTTCTTAATTCAATGAATGAAAATTCTGTCACCTCCCTAACTTTTCAAAAGGTCACTGTGTAGAAAATGGTCCTTTTTATCCGTATTTTTTCGAACATAAACATTTTCCTTCGCAGTCCCGGTATGAGGAATATCGCGAATCAATTCTCGATTAAGTAGTTCTTCCAAGGGATTTTTCCAAGGGAACGGTCGTGTCTCTACCTTTCATAACGGTCGGTTTTGAGTAAATGGTCTAATGTATACGTATTTCTTGCAAACATAACGTTTTCCAGCCGCAGTCCCGGGATGAGAAATTTCGTGATTCATGTAACTCGTTTAAGTTTTCCCACGAGGGTTTTTTTAAAGCTTGTAAGTCTTATTTGAAAATTTGTTTGACTTTTTCATTCCTATCGGCAGTTGTTGGGAAAATTGTCGTATTAAAACGTATTTCATAAAAACAATATTTGTTATCCGCAGTCCCGGGATGAGTAATTTCGTAATTCACTTGGGGCGTATAGTTTTTCCCTGAACGGTTTTTTAAAGGTTAAAATTCATTTAATGAGAATTTGAACGCCTCCCTTCCTTTCAAAGCAGTCGCTGTTAGGAAACTGTCGTTAATATACGACTTTTTGGAAAAACATAATAATTTTCCTCCGCAGTCCCGGGAAGAGAAATTTCGTGATTCAAGTGTCCCATTTAGTTTTTCTCCCGAGGGTTGTTAAAAGCTTTTAATTCTTAAATGTAAATTTCGTCAACTCTCTTCCTTTCCTAACGGTCGTTGTTTAAATAATGGTTTTATTTATATGTATCTGTTGCAAACATAACGTTTTTCCGTCGCAGTCCCGGGATGAGAAATTTCGCGAATCAATAGTGGTGTATGTTTTTCCTCCAAGGGCTTTATAAAGCTCTTTATTCATCTAATAAAAATAAGGCCCTTTCTCTTCCTTTGAAAACGGTTTTTTTTGAGAAAATGGTCTTATTTATACATATATCTTGGAAACATAACATTTTTCATCCGCAGTCCCGGGATGAGAAATTTTGTGATTCAATTGTGGTGTTTAGTTTTTCCCTCAGCGGTTTTGAAAGCTAAAAAATTCATTTAATGAAAATTTAAACGCCTCTCTTTCTTTCAAATCAGTCGCTGTTTGAAAACTGTCGGTAATATACGCATTTTTTACATGTATAATAATTTTCCTCCGCAGTCCCGGGATGAGAAATTTCGTGATTCAAGTGTCTTTTTTAGTTTTTCTCCCGAAGGTTTTTTTAAAAGCGTTTAATTCTTAAATGAAAATTTCGTCGACTCTCTTCCTTTCCTAACGGTCGGTGTTGAGATAATGGTTTTATTTATACATTTTTGTTGCAAAACATAACGTTTTTTTTGTTCGCAGTCCCGGGATGAGAAACTTCGTGAATCAATTGTCGTATAAGTGTTTCTTCCAAGGGCTTTTTCAAAACCTATTCATTCATCAAATGGAAAAATTCGGTCGTTTCAACTACTTTTTAAACGGTCGGATTTGAGAAAATGGTCTCATTTATACGTATTTCTTGCAAACATGTTTTCAAGCCGCATTACCGGGATGAGAAATTTCGAGATTCAAGTTACTCGTTGAAGTTTTCCCAGGGAGGGTTTTTTAAAAGCTTGTTAGTCCTAATTTAAAAATTTGTTTAACCTATTTCCTTCTAATCGGTAGTTGTTGAGAAAATTATCGTCTTAAAACGATTCTTAAAAACATAACATTTTTTATCCGCAGTCCCGGGATGAGAAATTTCGGGATTCAACTAATGCGTTTAGTTCTTCCCTCGGCGGTTTTTTAATGCTTAAAATTCATTCAATGAAAATTTGAACCCCTCTTTTTTTTATAAACAGACGTTTCTTGAGAAAATTGTGGTATATATAACGTATTTCTTGCTAACATAGAGTTTTCCCTTCGCAACGCCGGGATGAGAAATTTCGCGATTCAATTTGTTCAAGTTTTTCCTCCAAGGGTTTTTCAAAAGAATCTTAATTAAATGAATGAAAATTCTGTCACCTCCGTTCCTTTTTAAAAGGTCGTTGTGTAGAAAATGGTTCTATTTATCCGTATTTTTTGCGAACAAAAATTTTCCATAGCAGTCCCCGGTATGAGGAATATCGCGAATCAATTGTCGTTTAAGTTGTTCTTCCAAGGCCTTTTTCAAAAGCTCTTTATTCCTCAAATGAAAATTTGGTCGTTTCTCTATCTTTCAAAACGGTCAATTTTGAGAAAATGATCTAATTTATAGTATGCTTTGCAAACAACGTTCTCCAGCCGAAGTCCGGGATGAGAAATATCGTGATTCAAGTAACTCCTTTAAGTTTTCCCACGAGGGTTTTTTTTAAAGCTTGAAAGTCTTATTTGAAAATTTGTTTGACTTTTTCATTCCTATGGGCAGTTGTTCGGAAATTGTCGTTTTAAAACGTATTTCATAAAAACAATATTTGTTATCCGCAGTCCCGGAAGTGAAATTTCTTAATTCACTTGGGGCGTATAGTTTTTCCCTGAACGCTCTTTTAAAGCTTTAAAATTCATTTAATGAGAATTTGAACGCCTCTCTTCCTTTCAAAGCAGTCGCTGTTAGGAAACTGTCGTTAATATACGACTTTTTTAGAAAAACATAATAATTTTCCTCCGCAGTCCCGGGAAGAAAAATTTCGTGATTCAAGTGTCTCATTTAGTTTTTCTCCCGAGGGTTGTTAAAAGCTTTTAATTCTTAAATGAAACATTCGTCGACTCTCTTCCTATCCTAACGGTCGTTGTTTAGTTAATGGTTTTTTTTATATGAATTTGTTGCAAACATAACGTTTTTCCGTCACAGTCCCGGGATGAGAAATTTCGGGAATCAATAGTGGTGTATATTTTTCCCTCCAAGGGGCTTTTATAAAGCTCTTTATTCATCTGATAAAAATAAGGCCCTTTCTCTCCTTTGAAAACGGTTTTTTTTGAGAAAATGGTCTTATTTATACATATTATCTTGGAAACATAACATTTTTCATCCGCAGTCCCGGGATGAGAAATTTTGTGATTCAATTGTGGTGTTTAGTTTTTCCCTCAGCGGTTTTTTAAAGCTTAAAATTCATTTAATGAAAATTTAAACGCCTCTCTTTCTTTCAAAGCAGTCACTGTTTAGAAAACTACCGGTAATATACGCATTTTTTGCATGTATAATAATTTCCCTCCGCAGTCCCGGGATGAGAAATTTCGTGATTCAAGTGTCTTTTTTAGTTTTTCTCCGGAAGGTTTTTTAAAAGAGTTTAATTCTTAAATGAAAATTTCGTCGACTCTTTTCCTTTCCTAACGGTCGGTGTTGAGATAGTGGTTTTATTTATACGTTTTTGTTGCAATGATAACGTTTTTTTGTTTGCAGTCCCGGGATGAGAAACTTCGTGAATCAATTGTCGGTGTAAGTGTTTTCTTCCAAGGGCTTTTTCAAAACCTATTCATTCATCAAATGAAAATTTGGTCGTTTCTCTACCTTTTAAAACGGTCGGTTTTGAGAAAATGGTCTCATTTATACGTATTTTCTTGCAAACATGTTTTCAAGCCGCATTACGCGGATGAGAAATTTCGAGATTCGAGTAACTCGTTGAAGTTTTCCCACGAGGGTTTTTTAAAAGCTTGTTAGTCCTAATTTCAAAATTTGTTTGACCTATTCCCTTCTAATCGGCAGTTGTTGAGAAAATTGTGGTAAATAAACGTATTTTTTGCCAACAAAGCAGTTTTCCTTCGCAGTCTCGGGATGTGAAATTTCGCGATGCAATTTGGTCAAGATTTTCCTCCGAAGGTTTTTCAAAAGCTTCTTAATTCAATGAATGAAAATTCTGTCACCTCCCTAACTTTTCAAAAGGTCATTGTGTAGAAAATGGTCCTTTTTATCCGTATTTTTTCGAACATAAAAATTTTCCTTCGCAGTCCCGGTATGAGGAATATCGCGAATCAATTCTCGATTAAGTTGTTCTTCAAGGGATTTTTCCAAGGGAACGGTCGTTTCTCTAACTTTCATAACGGTCGGTTTGAGTAAATGGTCTAATGTTTACGTATTTCTTGCAAACATAACGTTTTCCAGCCGCAGTCCCCGGATGAGAAATTTCGAGATTCAAGTAACTCGTTTAAGTTTTCCACGAGGGTTTTTTTTAAAGCTTGTAAGTCTTATTTGAAAATTTGTTTGACTTTTTCATTTGTATCGCAGTTGTTGGGAAAATTGTCGTATTAAAACGTATTTCATAAAACAATATTTGTTATCCGCAGTCCCGGGATGAGAAATTTCGTAATTCACTTGGTCGTATAGTTTTTCCCTGAACGGTCTTTTAAAGGTTAAATTCATTTAATGAGAATTTGAACGCCTCCCTTCCTTTCAAAGCAGTCGCTGTTAGAAACTGTCGTTAATATACGACTTTTTGGAAAAACATAATAATTTTCCTCCGCAGTTACGGGAAGAGAAATTTCGTGATTCAAGTGTCCCATTTAGTTTTTCTCCCGAGGGTTGTTAAAAGCTTTTAATTTTTAAATGAAACATTCGTCGACTCTCTTCCTTTCCCTAACGGTCGTTGTTTAGTTAATTGTTTTTTTATATGAATTTTTTGCAAACATAACGTTTTTCCGTCGCAGTCCCGGGATGAGAAATTTCGCGAATCAATAGTGGTGTATGTTTTTCCTCCAAGGGCTTTATAAAGCTCTTTATTCATCTAATAAAAAAAAGGCCCTTTCTCTTCCTTTGAAAACGGTTTTTTTTTGAAAAAAATGGTCTTATTTATACATATATCTTGGAAACATAACATTTTTCATCCGCAGTCCCGGGATGAGAAATTTCGTGATTCAATTGTGGTGTTTAGTTTTTCCCTCAGCGGTTTTTTAAAGTTTAAAATTCATTTAATGAAAATTTAAACACTCTCTTTCTTTCGAATCAGTCGCTGTTTGAAAACTGTCGGTAATATACGCATTTTTTGTATGTATAATAATTTTCCTCCGCAGTCCCGGATGAGAAATTTCGTGATTCAAGTGTCTTTTTTAGTTTTTCTCCGAAGGTTTTTTTAAAAGATTTAATTATTAAATGAAAATTTCGTCGACTCTCTGTCTTTACTAACGGTCGGTGTTGAGATAATGGTTTTATTTATACGTTTTTGTTGCAAACATAACGGTTTTTTGTTCGCAGTCCCGGGATGAGAAACTTCGTGAATCAATTGTCGTGTAAGTGTTTCTTCCAAGGGCTTTTTCAAAACCTATTCATTCATCAAATGAAAATTTGGTCGTTTCTCTACCTTTTAAAACGGTCGGTTTTGAGGAACATGGTCTCATTTATACGTATTTCTTGGCAAACATGTTTTCAAGCCGCATTACCGGGATGAGAAATTTCGAGATTCGAGTAACTCGTTGAAGTTTTCCCACGAGGGTTTTTAAAAAGCTTGTTAGTCCTAATTTAAAAATTTTTTTGACCTATGTCCTTCTAATCGGTAGTTGTTGAGAAAATTGTCGTATTAAAACGATTTCTTAAAAACATAACATTTTTTATCCGCAGTCCCGGGATGAGAAATTTCGTGGATTCAACTAATGCGTTTAGTTCTTCCCGTTCGGCGGTTTTTTTAATGCTTAAAATTCATTCAATGAAAATTTGAACGCCTCTTGTTTTTCTAAACAGACTTTCTTGAGAAAATTGTGGTAAATAAACGTATTTTTTGCCAACAGAGTTTTCATTCGCAACGCCGGGATGAGAAAATTTCGCGATTCAATTTGTTCAAGTTTTTCCTCCAAGGCTTTTTCAAAAGAATCTTAATTCAATGAATGAAAATTCTGTCACCTCCGTACCTTTTTAAAAGGTCGTGTGTAGAAAATGGTCTTTTTTATCCGTATTTTTTGCGAACATAAAAATTTTGCTTAGCAGTCCCGGTATGAGGAATATCGCGAATCCGTTGTCGTTTAAGTTTTTCTTCCAAGGGGCTGTTTCAAAAGCTCTTCATTCATCAAATGAAAATTTGGTCGTTTCTATACCTTTCAAATCGGTCGGTTCTGAGAAGAATTGGTCTTACGCATTTTTTGCATGTATAATAATTTTCCTCCGCAGTCCCGGGATGAGAATTTTCGTGATTCAAGTGTCTTGTTTAGTTTTTCTCCCGAGGGTTTTTTAAAAAGCGTTTAGTTCTTAAATGAAAATTTCGTCGACTCTCTTCCTTTTTTAACGGTCGTTGTTAAGATAATGGTTTTATTTATACGTTTTTGTTGCAAACAGGAAGTTTATCCTTCGCAGTCCCCGGGATGAGAAACTTCGCGAATCAATGGTCGTGTGGGTGGTTCTTCAAAGGGCTTTCTCAAAACCTATTCATTCATCAAATGAAAATTTGGTCGTTTTTCTACCTTTTAAAACGGTCGGTTTTGAGAAAATGGTCTCATTTATACGTATTTCTTGCAAACATGTTTTCCAGAAACATAACGTTTTTTTGTTCGCAGTCCCGGGATGAGAAACTTCGTGAATCAATTGTCGTGTATGTGTTTCTTCCAAGGGCTTTTTTCAACACCTATTCATTCATCAATTGAAAAGTTTAGTTGTTTCTCTACCTTTTAAACGGTTCGGTTTTGAGAAAATGGTCTCATTTATACGTATTTCTTGCAAACATGTTTTCAAGCCGCAGTACCGGGATGAGAAATTTCGAGATTCGAGTAAACTCGTTTAAGTTTTCCCACGAGGGTTTTTTGAAAGCCTGTTAGTCCTAATTTAAAAATTTGTTTCACCGATTTCCTTCTTATCGGCAGTTGTTGAGAAATTGTCGCATTAAAACGTATTTCTTAAAAACAAAATTTTTTATCCGCAGTCCTGGGATGAGAAATTTCGTGATTCAACTAATGCGTTTAGTTCTTCCATCGGCCTTTTTTTTAATGCTTAAAATTCATTCAATGAAAATTTGAACGCCTCTTTTTTTTCTAAACAGACGTTCGTGAGAAAATTGTGGTAAAATAAACGTATTTTTTGCAACAAAGAGTTTTCCTTCGCTACTCCGGGATGAGAGAAAATTTCGCGATTCAATTTGTTCAAGTTTTTCCTCCAGGGTGTTTTCAAAAGCATCTTAATTCAATGAATGAAAATTCTGTCACCTCCGTACCTTTTTAAAAGGTCGTTGAGTAGAAAATGGTCCTATTTATCCGTATTTTTGCGAACAAAAATTTTTCAATAGCAGTCCTGGTATGAGGAATATCGCGAATCAATTGTCGTTTAGTTGTTCTTCCAAGGGCTTTTTCAAAACCTATTCATTCATCAAATGAAAATTTGGTCGTTTCTCTAACTTTCAAAACGGTCGATTTTGAGAAAATGATCTAATTTATACGTATGCTTTGCAAACAACGTTTTCCAGCCGCAGTCCCGGGATGAGAAATTTCGTGATTCAAGTAACTCCTTTAAGTTTTCCACGAGGGTTTTTTTTTAAGCTTGTAAGTCTTATTTGAAAATTTGTTTGACTTTTTCATTCCTATGGGCAGTTGTTCGGAAAATTGTCGTATTAAAACGTATTTCATAAAAACAATATTTGTTATCCGCAGTCCCGGGATGAGAAATTTCGTAATTCACTTGGGGCGTATAGTTTTTCCCTGAACGGTCTTTTAAAGCTTATAATTCATTTAATGAGAATTTGAACGCCTCTCTTCCTTTCAAAGCAGTCGCTGTTAGGAAACTGTCGTTAATATACGACTTTTTTGGAAAAACATAATAATTTTCCTCCACAGTTACGGGAAGAAAAATTTCGTGATTCAAGTGTCCCATTTAGTGTTTTCTCCCGAGGGTTGTTAAAAGCTTTTAATTCTTAAATGAAACATTCGTCGACTCTCTTCCTATCCTAACGGTCGTTATTTAGTTAATGGTTTTTTATATGAATTTGTTGCAAACATAACGTTTTTTCCGTCACAGTCCCGGGATGTGAAATTTCGCGAATCAATAGTGGTGTATATTTTTCCTCCAAGGGCTTTATAAAGCTCTTTATTCATCTGATAAAAATTGAGGCCCTTTTCTCTTCCTTTGAAAACGGTTATTTTTGAGAAAATGGTCTTATTTATACATATATCTTGGAAACATAACATTTTTCATCCGCAAGTCCCGGGATGAGAAATTTCGTGATTCATTTGTGTCTTTAGTTTTCCTCAGCGGTTTTTTAAAGCTTAAAATTCATTAAATGAAAATTTAAACGCCTCTCTTACTTTCAAAGCAGTCACTGTTAGAAAACTACCGGTAATATACGCATTTTTTGCATGTTTAATAATTTCCCTCCGCCGTCCCGGGATGAGAAATTTCGTGATTTAAGTGTCTTTTTTAGTTTTTCTCCCGAAGGTTTTTTTAAAAGCGTTTTACTTTCTTAAATGAAAATTTCGTCGACTCTTTTCCTTTCCTAACGGTCGGTGGTTTTATTTATACTTATCTACGATACTTTATATTTATCTACGATAGTGGGTTTTATTTATACGTTTTTGTTGCAATTAGATAACGTTTTTTATGTTCGGCAGTCCCGGGATGAGAAACTTCGTGAATCAATTGTTGTTTTTCGCAATATTTTTTAGAAATTTTGCTCTTTCAGTAACATTAACACTTGCGCTGAAGCATCTTTTATGCTCATTTCTTGTCTTTCAGGATTTATTCTGGGTTTAATTTTGTTTAGTTGATGAAAGTGAACAACAATACACACCATGGAAACATTTTTGTTTGATTTGTTCGAGTGAGATTTCACCTAGAACCTAAGGGGGAGGTATCTGCACTTCTCATGGAAAAATGTGAAAAATTAAATTTTCTAAAAATGAAATAAATGCCTTCTATACACCTCAAACATTCACTCTTAAACTGAAAAGTGTTGTTTTTTCGCAATATTTTTAGATATTTTGGCTCTTTTAGTAACATTAAAACTTGCGCTGAAGCATCTTTTATGCTCATTTCTTGTCTTTCAGTATTTATTGTGGGTTTTTATTTTGTTTCTTTGATGAAAATGAACAACAATACACACCATGGAAACATTTTTGTTTGATTTGTGTCGAGTGAGATTTTCACCTAGAACCCAAAGGGGGGGGTATTGGCACTTTTCATGGATAAATGTTAAAAATAACATTTTCTAAAAATGAAATAAATGCCTTCTATACACCTCAAACATTCACTCTAAATCTGAAAATTGTTGTTTTTCGCAATATTTTAAGAAATTTGGGCTCTTTTAGTAACATTAACACTTGCGCTGAAGCATCTTTTATGCTCATTTCTTGTCTTTCAGTATTTATTCTTGGTTTTATTTTGTTTATTTGATGAAAATGAACAACAATACACACCCATGGAAACATTTTTGTTTGATTTGTGTCGAGTGAGATTTTCAACCTAGAACCCAAAGGGGGGGGGTATTGGCACTTTTCATGGAAAAATGTGAAAAATTAAATTTTCTAAAAAAAAAATAAATGCCTTTCTATACACCTCACACATTCACTCTTAAACTAAAAATTGTTGTTTTTCGCAATATTTTTAGAAAATTTGGCTCTTTTAGTAACATTAACACTTGCGCTGAAGCATCTTTTATGCTCATTTCTTGTCTTTCAGGATTTATTCTGGGTTTTATTTTGTTTATTAGATGAAAATGAACAACAATACATACCATGGAAACATATTTGTTTGAATTGTGTCGGGTGAGATTTTCACCTAGAACCCAAAGGGGGGGGCACTTTTCATGGAAAAATGTGAAAAATTAAATTTTCTACAATGGAAATAAATGCCTTCTATACACCTCAAACATTCACTCTAAATCTGAAAATTGTTGTTTTTCGCAATATTTTTAGAAATGTTGGCTCTTTTAGTAAACATTAACAATTGCGCTGAAGCATCTTTATGCTAATTTCTTGTATTTCAGGATTTAAATCTGGGTTTTACTTTGTTTATTTGGATGAAAATGAACAACAATACACACCATGGAAACATTTTTGTTTGATATGTGTCGAGTGAGATTTTCACCTAGAACCCAAAGGGGGGGGGGGGCACTTTTCATGGAAAAATGTGAAAAATTAAATTTTCTACAATTGAAATAAATGCCTTCTATACACATCAAACATTCACTCTAAATCTGAAAATTGTTGTTTTTCGCAATATTTTTAGAAATTTTGGCTCTTTTAGTAACATTAACAATTGCGCTGAAGCATCTTTATGCTAATTTTCTTGTATTTCAGGATTTAATCTGGGTTTTACTTTGTTTATTTGGATGAAAATGAACAACAATACACACCATGGAAACATTTTTGTTTGATATGTGTCGAGTGAGATTTTCACCTAGAACCCAAAGGGGGGGGGGCACTTTCATGGAAAAATGTAAAAATTAAATTTTCTAAAATTGAAATAAATGCCTTCTTTGCACCTCAAACATTCACTCTTAAACTGAAAATTGTTGTTTTTCGCAATATTTTTAGATATTTTGGCTCTTCTAGTAACATTAAAACTTGCGCTGAAGCATCTTTTATGCTCATTTCTTGTCTTTCAGTATTTATTGTGGGTTTTATTTTGTTTATTTGATGAAAATGAACAACAATACACACCATGGAAGCATTTTTGTTTGATTTGTGTCGAGTGAGATTTTCACCTAGAACCCAAAGGGGGGGGGTATTGGGACTATTCATGGAAAAATGTGAAAAAAAACATTTTCTAAAAATGAAATTAAATGCCTTCTATACACCTCAAACATTCACTCTAAATCTGAAAATTGTTGTTTTTTCGCAATATTTTAAGAAATTTGGGCTCTTTTAGTAACATTAACACTTGCGCTGAAGCATCTTTTATGCTCATTTCTTGTCTTTCAGTATTTATTCTTGGTTTTATTTGGTTTATTTGATTGAAAATGAACAACAATACACACCATGGAAACATTTTTGTTTGATTTGTGTCGAGTGAGATTTTCACCTAGAACCCAAAGGGGGGGGGGTATTGGCACTTTTCATGGAAAAATGTGAAAATAATTAAATTTTCTAAAAATGAAATAAATGCCTTCTATACACCTCACACATTCACTCTTAAACTGAAAATTGTTGTTTTTCGCAATATTTTTAGAAAATTTGGCTCTTTTAGTAACATTAAACACTTGCGCTGAAGCATCTTTTATGGTCATTTCTTGTCTTTCAGGATTTATTCTAGGTTTTATTTTGTTTATTTGATGAAAATGAACAACAATACACACCATGGAAACATTTTTGTTTGATTTTTTGTCGAGTGAGATTTTCACCTAGAACCCAAAGGGGGGGGGGTTTTGGCACTTTTCATGGAAAAATGTGAAAAATTAAATTTCTAAAAATGAAATAAATGCCTTCTATACACCTCACACATTCACTCTTAAACTGAAAATTGTTGTTTTTCGCAATATTTTTAGAAAATTTGGCTCTTTTAGTAACATTAACACTTGCGCTGAAGCATCTTTTATGGTCATTTCTTGTCTTTCAGGATTTATTCTGGGTTTTATTTTGTTTATTTGATGAAAATGAACAACAATACACACCATGGAAGCATTTTTGTTTGATTTGTGTCGAGTGAGATTTTCACCTAGAACCCAAAGGGGGGGGTATTGGCACTTTTCATGGAAAAATGTGAAAAATTAAATTTTCTAAAAATGAAATAAATGCCTTCTATACACCTCAAACATTCACTCTAAAACTGAAAATTGTTGTTTTTCGCAATAGTTTTAGAAATTTTGGGCTCTTTTAGTAACATTAACACTTGCGCTGAAGCATCTTTTATGCTCATTTCTTGTCTTTCAGGATTTATTATGGGTTTTATTTTGTTTATTTGATGAAAATGAACAACAATACACATCATGGGAAACATTTTTGTGTTGTTTTGTGGCGAGTGAGATTTTCACCTAGAACCCAAATGGGGGGGGGTATTGGCACTTTTCATGGAAAAATGTGAAAAAAAAACATTTTCTAAAAATGAAATAAATGCCTTCTATACACCACAAACATTCACTCTAAATCTGAAAATTGTTGTTTTTCGCAATATCTTTTAGAAATTTTGGCTCTTTTAGTAACATTAACACTTGCGCTGAAGCATCCTTTTATGCCTCATTTCTTGTTTTTTCAGGATTTATTCTGGGTTTTATTTTGTTTATTTGATGAAAATTAACAACAATACACACCATGGAAACATTTTTGTTTGATTTGTGTCGAGTGAGATTTTCACCTAGAACTCAAAGGGGGGGGGGTATTGGCACTTTTCATGGAAAAATGTGAAAAATAACATTTTCTTAAAATGAAATAAAATGCCTTCTATACACCTCAAACATTCACTCTTAATCTGAAAATTGTCGTTTTTCGCAATATTTTTAGAAATTTGGGCTCTTTTAGTAACATTAACACTTGCGCTGAAGCATCTTTTATGCTCATTTCTTGTCTTTCATGATTTTAATCTGGGTTTTACTTTGTTTATTTGGATGAAAATGAGAAATAATACACTCTATGGAAACATTTTTGTTTGATTTGTGTCGGGTGAGATTTTCACCTAGAACCCAAAGGGGGGGGCACTTTTCATGGAAAAATGTGAAAAATTAAATTTTCTACAATTGAAATAAATGCCTTCTATACACCTCAAACATTCACTCTAAATCTGAAAATTGTTGTTTTTCGCAATATTTTTAGAAATTTTGGCTCTTTTAGTAACATTAACAATTGCGCTGAAGCATCTTTATGCTAATTTCTTGTATTTCAGGATTTAATCTGGGTTTTACTTTGTTTATTTGGATGAAAATGAACAACAATACACACCATGGAAACATTTTTGTTTGATATGTGTCGAGTGAGATTTTCACCTAGAACCCAAAGGGGGGGGGTATTGGCACTTTTCATGGAAAAATGTAAAAATTAAATTTTCTAAAATTGAAATAAATGCCTTCTTTGCACCTCAAACATTCACTCTTAAAATGAAAATTGTTGTTTTTCGCAATATTTTTAGATATTTTGGCTCTTCTAGTAACATTAAAACTTGCGCTGAAGCATCTTTTATGCTCATTTCTTGTCTTTCAGTATTTATTTGTGGTTTTATTTTGTTTATTTGATGAAAATGAACAACAATACACACCATGGAAACATTTTTGTTTGATTTGTGTCGAGTGAGATTTTCACCTAGAACCCAAAGGGGGGGTATTGGCACTTTTCATGGAAAAATGTTAAAAATAACATTTTCTAAAAATGAAATAAATGCCTTCTATACACCTCAAACATTCACTCTAAATCTGAAAATTGTTGTTTTTCGCAATATTTTAAGAAATTTGGGCTCTTTTAGTAACATTAACACTTGCGCTGAAGCATCTTTCATGCTCATTTCTTGTCTTTCAGTATTTATTCTTGGTTTTATTTTGTTTATACGATGAAAATGAACAACAATACACACCATGGAAACATTTTTGTTTGATTTGTGTCGAGTGAGATTTTCACCTAGAACCCAAAGGGGGGGGTATTGGCACTTTTCATGGAAAAATGTGAAAAATTAAATTTTCTAAAAATGAAATAAATGCCTTCTATACACCTCACACATTCACTCTTAAACTGAAAATTGTTGTTTTTCGCAATATTTTTAGAAAATTTGGCTCTTTTAGTAACATTAACACTTGCGCTGAAGCATCTTTTATGGTCATTTCTTGTCTTTCAGGATTTATTCTGGGTTTTATTTTGTTTATTTGATGAAAATGAACAACAATACACACCATGGAAGCATTTTTGTTTGATTTGTGTCGAGTGAGATTTTCACCTAGAACCCAAAGGGGGGGGTATTGGGACTATTCATGGAAAAATGTGAAAAAAAAACATTTTCTAAAAATGAAATAAATGCCTTCTATACACCTCAAACATTCACTCTAAATCTGAAAATTGTTGTTTTTCGCAATATTTTAAGAAATTTGGGCTCTTTTAGTAACATTAACACTTGCGCTGAAGCATCTTTTATGCTCATTTCTTGTCTTTCAGTATTTATTCTTGGTTTTATTTGGTTTATTTGATGAAAATGAACAACAATACACACCATGGAAACATTTTTGTTTGATTTGTGTCGAGTAAGATTTTCACCTAGAACCCAAAGGGGGGGGTATTGGCACTTTTCATGGAAAAATGTGAAAAATTAAATTTTCTAAAAATGAAATAAATGCCTTCTATACACCTCACACATTCACTCTTAAACTGAAAATTGTTGTTTTTCGCAATATTTTTAGAAAATTTGGCTCTTTTAGTAACATTAACACTTGCGCTGAAGCATCTTTTATGGTCATTTCTTGTCTTTCAGGATTTATTCTAGGTTTTATTTTGTTTATTTGATGAAAATGAACAACAATACACACCATGGAAACATTTTTGTTTGATTTTTGTCGAGTGAGATTTTCACCTAGAACCCAAAGGGGGGGGGTTTTGGCACTTTTCATGGAAAAATGTGAAAAATTAAATTTTCTAAAAATGAAATAAATGCCTTCTATACACCTCACACATTCACTCTTAAACTGAAAATTGTTGTTTTTTCGCAATATTTTTAGAAAATTTGGCTCTTTTAGTAACATTAACACTTGCGCTGAAGCATCTTTTATGGTCATTTCTTGTCTTTCAGGATTTATTCTGGGTTTTATTTTGTTTATTTGATGAAAATGAACAACAATACACACCATGGAAGCATTTTTGTTTGATTTGTTTCGAGTGAGATTTTCACCTAGAACCCAAAGGGGGGGGTATTGGCACTTTTCATGGAAAAATGTGAAAAATTAAATTTTCTAAAAATGAAATAAATGCCTTCTATACACCTCAAACATTCACTCTAAAACTGAAAATTGTTGTTTTTTCGCAATAGTTTTAGAAATTTTGGGCTCTTTTAGTAACATTAACACTTGCGCTGAAGCATCTTTTATGCTCATTTCTTGTCTTTCAGGATTTATTATGGGTTTTATTTTGTTTATTTGATGAAAATGAATAACAATACACATCATGGAAACATTTTTGTTTGTTTTGTGGCGAGTGAGATTTTCACCTAGAACCCAAAGGGGGGGGGTATTGGCACTTTTCATGGAAAAATGTGAAAAAAAAACATTTTCTAAAAATGAAATAAATGCCTTCTATACACCACAAACATTCACTCTAAATCTGAAAATTGTTGTTTTTCGCAATATCTTTTGGAAATTTTGGCTCTTTTAGTAACATTAACACTTGCGCTGAAGCATCTTTTATGCTCATTTCTTGTTTTTCAGGATTTATTCTGGGTTTTATTTTGTTTATTTGATGAAAATGAACAACAATACACACCATGGAAACATTTTTGTTTGATTTGTGTCGAGTGAGATTTTCACCTAGAACTCAAAGGGGGGGGTATTGGCACTTTTCATGGAAAAATGTGAAAAATAACATTTTCTTAAAATGAAATAAATGCCTTCTATACACCTCAAACATTCACTCTTAATCTGAAAATTGTTGTTTTTCGCAATATTTTTAGAAATTTGGGCTCTTTTAGTAACATTAACACTTGCGCTGAAGCATCGTTTATGCTCATTTCTTGTCTTTCATGATTTATTCTGGGTTTTATTTTGTTTATTTGATGAAAATGAACAACAATACACACCATGGAAACATTTTTGTTTGATTTGTGTCGAGTGAGATTTTCACCTAGAACCCAAAGGGGGGGGGGGTATTGGCACTTTTCATGGAAAAATGTAAAAATTAAATTTTCTAAAATTGAAATAAATGCCTTCTTTTCCCCTCAAATATTCACTCTTAAACTGAAAATTGTTGTTTTTCGCAATATTTTTAGATATTTTGGCTCTTTTAGTAACATTAAAACTTGCGCTGAAGCATCTTTTATGCTCATTTCTTGTCTTTCAGTATTTATTGTGGGTTTTATTTTGTTTATTTGATGAAAATGAACAACAATACACACCATGGAAACATTTTTGTTTGATTTGTGTCGAGTGAGATTTTCACCTAGAACCCAAAGGGGGGGTATTGGCACTTTTCATGGAAAAATGTTAAAAATAACATTTTCTAAAAATGAAATAAATGCGTGTTTTGTGTCGAGTGAGATTTTCACCTAGAACCCAAAGGGGGGGTATTGGCACTTTTCATGGAAAAATGTTAAAAATAACATTTTCTAAAAATGAAATAAATGCCTTCTATACACCTCAAACATTCACTCTAAATCTGAAAATTGTTGTTTTTCGCAATATTTTAAGAAATTTGGGCTCTTTTAGTAACATTAACACTTGCGCTGAAGCATCTTTTATGCTCATTTCTTGTCTTTCAGTATTTATTCTTGGTTTTATTTTGTTTATTTGATGAAAATGAACAACAATACACACCATGGAAACATTTTTGTTTGATTTGTGTCGAGTGAGATTTTCACCTAGAACCCAAAGGGGGGGGTATTGGCACTTTTCATGGAAAAATGTGAAAAATTAAATTTTCTAAAAATGAAATAAATGCCTTCTATACACCTCACACATTCACTCTTAAACTGAAAATTGTTGTTTTTCGCAATATTTTTAGAAAATTTGGCTCTTTTAGTAACATTAACACTTGCGCTGAAGCATCTTTTATGGTCATTTCTTGTCTTTCAGGATTTATTCTGGGTTTTATTTTGTTTATTTGATGAAAATGAACAACAATACACACCATGGAAGCATTTTTGTTTGATTTGTGTCGAGTGAGATTTTCACCTAGAACCCAAAGGGGGGGGTATTGGGACTATTCATGGAAAAATGTGAAAAAAAACATTTTCTAAAAATGAAATAAATGCCTTCTATACACCTCAAACATTCACTCTAAATCTGAAAATTGTTGTTTTTCGCAATATTTTAAGAAATTTGGGCTCTTTTAGTAACATTAACACTTGCGCTGAAGCATCTTTTATGCTCATTTCTTGTCTTTCAGTATTTATTCTTGGTTTTATTTGGTTTATTTGATGAAAATGAACAACAATACACACCATGGAAACATTTTTGTTTGATTTGTGTCGAGTGAGATTTTCACCTAGAACCCAAAGGGGGGGGTATTGGCACTTTTCATGGAAAAATGTGAAAAATTAAATTTTCTAAAAATGAAATAAATGCCTTCTATACACCTCACACATTCACTCTTAAACTGAAAATTGTTGTTTTTCGCAATATTTTTAGAAAATTTGGCTCTTTTAGTAACATTAACACTTGCGCTGAAGCATCTTTTATGGTCATTTCTTGTCTTTCAGGAATTATTCTAGGTTTTATTTTGTTTATTTGATGAAAATGAACAACAATACACACCATGGAAACATTTTTGTTTGATTTTTGTCGAGTGAGATTTTCACCTAGAACCCAAAGGGGGGGGTTTTGGCACTTTTCATGGAAAAATGTGAAAAATTAAATTTTCTAAAAATGAAATAAATGCCTTCTATACACCTCACACATTCACTCTTAAACTGAAAATTGTTGTTTTTCGCAATATTTTTAGAAAATTTGGCTCTTTTAGTAACATTAACACTTGCGCTGAAGCATCTTTTATGCTCATTTCTTGTCTTTCAGGATTTATTCTGGGTTTTATTTTGTTTATTTGATGAAAATGAACAACAATACATACCATGGAAACATATTTGTTTGATTTGTGTCGAGTGAGATTTTCACCTAGAACCCAAAGGGGGGGGTTTTGGCACTTTTCATGGAAAAATGTGAAAAATTAAATTTTCTAAAAATGAAATAAATGCCT
Source organism: Hetaerina americana (assembly GCF_022747635.1). Classification (NCBI taxonomy): domain Eukaryota; kingdom Metazoa; phylum Arthropoda; class Insecta; order Odonata; family Calopterygidae; genus Hetaerina; species Hetaerina americana. The sequence goes on along the minus strand of NW_027287458.1, from coordinate 41,050 downwards.
TCTATACACCTCACACATTCACTCTTAAACTGAAAATTGTTGTTTTTCGCAATATTTTTAGAAAATTTGGCTCTTTTAGTAACATTAACACTTGCGCTGAAGCATCTTTTATGGTCATTTCTTGTCTTTCAGGATTTATTCTGGGTTTTATTTTGTTTATTTGATGAAAATGAACAACAATACACACCATGGAAGCATTTTTGTTTGATTTGTTTCGAGTGAGATTTTCACCTAGAACCCAAAGGGGGGGGGTATTGGCACTTTTCATGGAAAAATGTGAAAAATTAAATTTTCTAAAAATGAAATAAATGCCTTCTATACACCTCAAACATTCACTCTAAAACTGAAAATTGTTGTTTTTCGCAATAGTTTTAGAAATTTTGGGCTCTTTTAGTAACATTAACACTTGCGCTGAAGCATCTTTTATGCTCATTTCTTGTCTTTCAGGATTTATTATGGGTTTTATTTTGTTTATTTGATGAAAATGAATAACAATACACATCATGGAAACATTTTTGTTTGTTTTGTGGCGAGTGAGATTTTCACCTAGAACCCAAAGGGGGGGGTATTGGCACTTTTCATGGAAAAATGTGAAAAAAAAACATTTTCTAAAAATGAAATAAATGCCTTCTATACACCACAAACATTCACTCTAAATCTGAAAATTGTTGTTTTTCGCAATATCTTTTGGAAATTTTGGCTCTTTTAGTAACATTAACACTTGCGCTGAAGCATCTTTTATGCTCATTTCTTGTTTTTCAGGATTTATTCTGGGTTTTATTTTGTTTATTTGATGAAAATGAACAACAATACACACCATGGAAACATTTTTGTTTGATTTGTGTCGAGTGAGATTTTCACCTAGAACTCAAAGGGGGGGGTATTGGCACTTTTCATGGAAAAATGTGAAAAATAACATTTTCTTAAAATGAAATAAATGCCTTCTATACACCTCAAACATTCACTCTTAATCTGAAAATTGTTGTTTTTCGCAATATTTTTAGAAATTTGGGCTCTTTTAGTAACATTAACACTTGCGCTGAAGCATCGTTTATGCTCATTTCTTGTCTTTCATGATTTATTCTGGGTTTTATTTTGTTTATTTGATGAAAATGAACAACAATACACACCATGGAAACATTTTTGTTTGATTTGTGTCGAGTGAGATTTTCACCTAGAACCCAAAGGGGGGGGGGGTATTGGCACTTTTCATGGAAAAATGTAAAAATTAAATTTTCTAAAATTGAAATAAATGCCTTCTTTTCCCCTCAAATATTCACTCTTAAACTGAAAATTGTTGTTTTTCGCAATATTTTTAGATATTTTGGCTCTTTTAGTAACATTAAAACTTGCGCTGAAGCATCTTTTATGCTCATTTCTTGTCTTTCAGTATTTATTGTGGGTTTTATTTTGTTTATTTGATGAAAATGAACAACAATACACACCATGGAAACATTTTTGTTTGATTTGTGTCGAGTGAGATTTTCACCTAGAACCCAAAGGGGGGGTATTGGCACTTTTCATGGAAAAATGTTAAAAATAACATTTTCTAAAAATGAAATAAATGCGTGTTTTGTGTCGAGTGAGATTTTCACCTAGAACCCAAAGGGGGGGTATTGGCACTTTTCATGGAAAAATGTTAAAAATAACATTTTCTAAAAATGAAATAAATGCCTTCTATACACCTCAAACATTCACTCTAAATCTGAAAATTGTTGTTTTTTCGCAATATTTTAAGAAATTTGGGCTCTTTTAGTAACATTAACACTTGCGCTGAAGCATCTTTTATGCTCATTTCTTGTCTTTCAGTATTTATTCTTGGTTTTATTTTGTTTATTTGATGAAAATGAACAACAATACACACCATGGAAACATTTTTGTTTGATTTGTGTCGAGTGAGATTTTCACCTAGAACCCAAAGGGGGGGGTATTGGCACTTTTCATGGAAAAATGTGAAAAATTAAATTTTCTAAAAATGAAATAAATGCCTTCTATACACCTCACACATTCACTCTTAAACTGAAAATTGTTGTTTTTCGCAATATTTTTAGAAAATTTGGCTCTTTTAGTAACATTAACACTTGCGCTGAAGCATCTTTTATGGTCATTTCTTGTCTTTCAGGATTTATTCTGGGTTTTATTTTGTTTATTTGATGAAAATGAACAACAATACACACCATGGAAGCATTTTTGTTTGATTTGTGTCGAGTGAGATTTTCACCTAGAACCCAAAGGGGGGGGTATTGGGACTATTCATGGAAAAATGTGAAAAAAAACATTTTCTAAAAATGAAATAAATGCCTTCTATACACCTCAAACATTCACTCTAAATCTGAAAATTGTTGTTTTTCGCAATATTTTAAGAAATTTGGGCTCTTTTAGTAACATTAACACTTGCGCTGAAGCATCTTTTATGCTCATTTCTTGTCTTTCAGTATTTATTCTTGGTTTTATTTGGTTTATTTGATGAAAATGAACAACAATACACACCATGGAAACATTTTTGTTTGATTTGTGTCGAGTGAGATTTTCACCTAGAACCCAAAGGGGGGGGTATTGGCACTTTTCATGGAAAAATGTGAAAAATTAAATTTTCTAAAAATGAAATAAATGCCTTCTATACACCTCACACATTCACTCTTAAACTGAAAATTGTTGTTTTTCGCAATATTTTTAGAAAATTTGGCTCTTTTAGTAACATTAACACTTGCGCTGAAGCATCTTTTATGGTCATTTCTTGTCTTTCAGGAATTATTCTAGGTTTTATTTTGTTTATTTGATGAAAATGAACAACAATACACACCATGGAAACATTTTTGTTTGATTTTTGTCGAGTGAGATTTTCACCTAGAACCCAAAGGGGGGGGTTTTGGCACTTTTCATGGAAAAATGTGAAAAATTAAATTTTCTAAAAATGAAATAAATGCCTTCTATACACCTCACACATTCACTCTTAAACTGAAAATTGTTGTTTTTCGCAATATTTTTAGAAAATTTGGCTCTTTTAGTAACATTAACACTTGCGCTGAAGCATCTTTTATGCTCATTTCTTGTCTTTCAGGATTTATTCTGGGTTTTATTTTGTTTATTTGATGAAAATGAACAACAATACATACCATGGAAACATATTTGTTTGATTTGTGTCGAGTGAGATTTTCACCTAGAACCCAAAGGGGGGGCACTTTTCATGGAAAAATGTGAAAAATTAAATTTTCTACAATTGAAATAAATGCCTTCTATACACCTCAAACATTCACTCTAAATCTGAAAATTGTTGTTTTTCGCAATATTTTTAGAAATTTTGGCTCTTTTAGTAACATTAACAATTGCGCTGAAGCATCTTTATGCTAATTTCTTGTATTTCAGGATTTAATCTGGGTTTTACTTTGTTTATTTGGATGAAAATGAGAAATAATACACTCTATGGAAACATTTTTGTTTGATTTGTATTGGGTGAGATTTTCACCTAGAACCCAAAGGGGGGGTATTGGCACTTTTCATGGAAAAATGAGAAAAAATAAATTTTCTAAAAATGAAATAAATGCCTTCTATACACCTCAAACATTCCCTCTAAAACAGAAGATTGTTGTTTTTCGCAATATTTTTAGAAATTTGGGATCTTTTAGTAACATTAACACTTGCGCTGAAGCATCTTTTATGCTCATTTCTTGTTTCAGTATTTATTCTGGGTTTTATTTTGTTTATTTGATGAAAATGAACAACAATACACACCATGGAAACATTTTTGTTTGATATGTGTCGAGTGAGATTTTCACCTAGAACCCAAAGGGGGGGGTATTGGCACTTTTAATGGAAAAATGTGAAAAATTAAATTTTCTAAAAATGAAATAAATGCCTTTTATACACCTCAAACATTCACTCTTTAACTGAAAATTGTTGTTTTTCGCAATATTTTTAGAAATTTTGGCTCTTTTAGTAACATTAACACTTGCGCTGAAGCATCTTTTATGCTCATTTCTTGTCTTTCAGGATTTATTATGGGTTTTATTTTGTTTATTTGATGAAAATGAACAACAATACTCATCATGGAAACATTTTTGTTTGATTATTGTCGAGTGAGTTTTTCACCTAGAACCCAAAGGGGGGGGAATTGGCACTTTTCATGGAAAAATGTGAAAAATTAAATTTTCTAAAAATGAAATAAATGCCTTTTATACACCTCAAACATTCACTCTAAAACTGAAAATTGTTCTTTTTCGCAATATTTTTAGAAATTTGGGCTCTTTTAGTAACATTAACACTTGCGCTGAAGCATCTTTTATGCTCATTTCTTGTCTTTCAGGATTTATTCTGGGTTTTATTTTGTTTATTTGATGAAAATGAACAACAATAGACACCATGGAAACATTTTTGTTTGATTTGTGTCGAGTGAGATTTTCACCTAAAACCCAAAGGGGGGGGTATTGGCACTTTTCATGGAAAAATGTGAAAAATAACATTTTCTTAAAATGAAATAAATGCCTTCTATACACCTCAAACATTCACTCTAAATCTGAAAATTGTTGTTTTTCGCAATATTTTTAGAAATTTGGGCTCTTTTAGTAACATAAACACTTGCGCTGAAGCATCTTTTATGCTCATTTCTTGTCTTTCAGGATTTATTCTGGGTTTTATTTTGTTTATTTGATGAAAATGAACAACAATACACACCATGGAAACATTTTTGTTTGATTGGTGTCGAGTGAGTTTTTCACCTAGAACCCAAAGGGGGGGGAATTGGCACTTTTCATGGAAAAATGTAAAAATTAAATTTTCTAAAATTGAAATAAATGCCTTCTTTGCCCCTCAAATATTCACTCTTAAACTGAAAATTGTTGTTTTTCGCAATATTTTTAGATATTTTGGCTCTTTTAGTAACATTAAAACTTGCGCTGAAGCATCTTTTATGCTCATTTCTTGTCTTTCAGTATTTATTGTGGGTTTTATTTTGTTTATTTGATGAAAATGAACAACAATACACACCATGGAAACATTTTTGTTTGATTTGTGTCGAGTGAGATTTTCACCTAGAACCCAAAGGGGGGGTATTGGCACTTTTCATGGAAAAATGTTAAAAATAACATTTTCTAAAAATGAAATAAATGCGTGTTTTGTGTCGAGTGAGATTTTCACCTAGAACCCAAAGGGGGGGTATTGGCACTTTTCATGGAAAAATGTTAAAAATAACATTTTCTAAAAATGAAATAAATGCCTTCTATACACCTCAAACATTCACTCTAAATCTGAAAATTGTTGTTTTTCGCAATATTTTAAGAAATTTGGGCTCTTTTAGTAACATTAACACTTGCGCTGAAGCATCTTTTATGCTCATTTCTTGTCTTTCAGTATTTATTCTTGGTTTTATTTTGTTTATTTGATGAAAATGAACAACACCATGGAAACATTTTTGTTTGATTTGTGTCGAGTGAGATTTTCACATAGAACCCAAAGGGGGGGGTATTGGCACTTTTCATGGAAAAATGTGAAAAATTAAATTTTCTAAAAATGAAATAAATGCCTTCTATACACCTCACACATTCACTCTTAAACTGAAAATTGTTGTTTTTCGCAATATTTTTAGAAAATTTGGCTCTTTTAGTAACATTAACACTTGCGCTGAAGCATCTTTTATGGTCATTTCTTGTCTTTCAGGATTTATTCTGGGTTTTATTTTGTTTATTTGATGAAAATGAACAACAATACACACCATGGAAGCATTTTTGTTTGATTTGTGTCGAGTGAGATTTTCACCTAGAACCCAAAGGGGGGGGTATTGGGACTATTCATGGAAAAATGTGAAAAAAAACATTTTCTAAAAATGAAATAAATGCCTTCTATACACCTCAAACATTCACTCTAAATCTGAAAATTGTTGTTTTTCGCAATATTTTAAGAAATTTGGGCTCTTTTAGTAACATTAACACTTGCGCTGAAGCATCTTTTATGCTCATTTCTTGTCTTTCAGTATTTATTCTTGGTTTTATTTGGTTTATTTGATGAAAATGAACAACAATACACACCATGGAAACATTTTTGTTTGATTTGTGTCGAGTGAGATTTTCACCTAGAACCCAAAGGGGGGGGTATTGGCACTTTTCATGGAAAAATGTGAAAAATTAAATTTTCTAAAAATGAAATAAATGCCTTCTATACACCTCACACATTCACTCTTAAACTGAAAATTGTTGTTTTTCGCAATATTTTTAGAAAATTTGGCTCTTTTAGTAACATTAACACTTGCGCTGAAGCATCTTTTATGGTCATTTCTTGTCTTTCAGGAATTATTCTAGGTTTTATTTTGTTTATTTGATGAAAATGAACAACAATACACACCATGGAAACATTTTTGTTTGATTTTTGTCGAGTGAGATTTTCACCTAGAACCCAAAGGGGGGGGTTTTGGCACTTTTCATGGAAAAATGTGAAAAATTAAATTTTCTAAAAATGAAATAAATGCCTTCTATACACCTCACACATTCACTCTTAAACTGAAAATTGTTGTTTTTCGCAATATTTTTAGAAAATTTGGCTCTTTTAGTAACATTAACACTTGCGCTGAAGCATCTTTTATGCTCATTTCTTGTCTTTCAGGATTTATTCTGGGTTTTATTTTGTTTATTTGATGAAAATGAACAACAATACATACCATGGAAACATATTTGTTTGATTTGTGTCGAGTGAGATTTTCACCTAGAACCCAAAGGGGGGGCACTTTTCATGGAAAAATGTGAAAAATTAAATTTTCTACAATTGAAATAAATGCCTTCTATACACCTCAAACATTCACTCTAAATCTGAAAATTGTTGTTTTTCGCAATATTTTTAGAAATTTTGGCTCTTTTAGTAACATTAACAATTGCGCTGAAGCATCTTTATGCTAATTTCTTGTATTTCAGGATTTAATCTGGGTTTTACTTTGTTTATTTGGATGAAAATGAGAAATAATACACTCTATGGAAACATTTTTGTTTGATTTGTATTGGGTGAGATTTTCACCTAGAACCCAAAGGGGGGGTATTGGCACTTTTCATGGAAAAATGAGAAAAAATAAATTTTCTAAAAATGAAATAAATGCCTTCTATACACCTCAAACATTCCCTCTAAAACAGAAGATTGTTGTTTTTCGCAATATTTTTAGAAATTTGGGATCTTTTAGTAACATTAACACTTGCGCTGAAGCATCTTTTATGCTCATTTCTTGTTTCAGTATTTATCTGGGTTTTATTTTGTTTATTTGATGAAAATGAACAACAATACACACCATGGAAACATTTTTGTTTGATATGTGTCGAGTGAGATTTTCACCTAGAACCCAAAGGGGGGGTATTGGCACTTTTAATGGAAAAATGTGAAAAATTAAATTTTCTAAAAATGAAATAAATGCCTTTTATACACCTCAAACATTCACTCTTTAACTGAAAATTGTTGTTTTTCGCAATATTTTTAGAAATTTTGGCTCTTTTAGTAACATTAACACTTGCGCTGAAGCATCTTTTATGCTCATTTCTTGTCTTTCAGGATTTATTATGGGTTTTATTTTGTTTATTTGATGAAAATGAACAACAATACTCATCATGGAAACATTTTTGTTTGATTATTGTCGAGTGAGTTTTTCACCTAGAACCCAAAGGGGGGGGAATTGGCACTTTTCATGGAAAAATGTGAAAAATTAAATTTTCTAAAAATGAAATAAATGCCTTTTATACACCTCAAACATTCACTCTAAAACTGAAAATTGTTCTTTTTCGCAATATTTTTAGAAATTTGGGCTCTTTTAGTAACATTAACACTTGCGCTGAAGCATCTTTTATGCTCATTTCTTGTCTTTCAGGATTTATTCTGGGTTTTATTTTGTTTATTTGATGAAAATGAACAACAATAGACACCATGGAAACATTTTTGTTTGATTTGTGTCGAGTGAGATTTTCACCTAAAACCCAAAGGGGGGGGTATTGGCACTTTTCATGGAAAAATGTGAAAAATAACATTTTCTTAAAATGAAATAAATGCCTTCTATACACCTCAAACATTCACTCTAAATCTGAAAATTGTTGTTTTTCGCAATATTTTTAGAAATTTGGGCTCTTTTAGTAACATAAACACTTGCGCTGAAGCATCTTTTATGCTCATTTCTTGTCTTTCAGGATTTATTCTGGGTTTTATTTTGTTTATTTGATGAAAATGAACAACAATACACACCATGGAAACATTTTTGTTTGATTGGTGTCGAGTGAGTTTTTCACCTAGAACCCAAAGGGGGGGAATTGGCACTTTTCATGGAAAAATTTGAAAAATTAAATTTTCTAAAAATGAAATAAATGCCTTCTATACACCTCAAACATTCACTCTAAAACTGAAAATTGTTCTTTTTCGCAATATTTTAGAAATTTGGGCTCTTTTAGTAACATTAACACTTGCGCTGAAGCACCTTTTATGCTCATTTCGTGTCTTTCAGGATTTATTATTGGTTTTATTTTGTTTATTTGATGAAAATGAACAACAATACACATCATGGAAACATTTTTGTTTGTTTTGTGTCGAGTGAGGCTATCACCTAGAACCCAAAGGGGGGGTATTGGCACTTTCATGGAAAAATGTGAAAAAAAAACATTTTCTAAAAATGAAATAAATGCCTTCTATACACCTCAAACATTCACTCTAAATCTGAAAATTGTTGTTTTTCGCAATATTTTTTAGAAATTTTTGCTCTTTCAGTAACATTAACACTTGCGCTGAAGCATCTTTTATGCTCAAATCTTGTTTTTCAGGATTTATTCTGGGTTTTATTTTGTTTATTTGATGAAAATGAACAACAATACACACCATGGAAACATTTTTGTTTGATTTGTGTCGAGTGAGATTTTCACCTAGAACCCAAAGGGGGGGGTATTGGCACTTTTCATGGAAAAATGAGAAAAAATAAATTTTCTAAAAATGAAATAAATGCCTTCTATACACCTCAAACATTCACTCTAAAACAGAAGATTGTTGTTTTTCGCAATATTTTTAGAAATTTGGGATGTTTAGTAACATTAACACTTGCGCTGAAGCATCTTTTATGCTCATTTCCTTTTTCAGTATTTATTCTGGGTTTTATTTTGTTTATTTGATGAAAATGAACAACAATACACACCATGGAAACATTTTTGTTTGATATGTGTCGAGTGAGATTTTCACCTAGAACCCAAAGGGGGGGGTATTGGCACTTTTCATGGAAAAATGTGAAAAATTAAATTTTCTAAAAATGAAATAAATGCCTTCTATACACCTCAAACATTCACTCTTAAACTGAAAATTGTTGTTTTCGCAATATTTTTAGAAATTTTGGCTCTTTTAGTAACATTAACACTTGCGCTGAAGCATCTTTTATGCTCATTTCTTGTCTTTCAGGATTTATTATGGGTTTTATTTTGTTTATATGAAAATGAACAACAATACACACCATGGAAACATTTTTGTTTGATTTGTGTCGAGTGAGATTTTCACCTAGAACCCAAAGGGGGGGGGTATTGGCACTTTTCATGGAAAAATGTGAAAAATAACATTTTCTTAAATGAAATAAATGCCTTCTATACACCTCAAACATTCACTCTCAATCTGAAAATTGTTGTTTTTCGCAATATTTTTAGAAATTTGGGCTCTTTTAGTAACATTAACACTTGCGCTGAAGCATCTTTTATGCTCATTTCTTGTCTTTCAGGATTTATTCTGGGTTTTATTTTGTTTATTTGATGAAAATGAACAACAATACACACCATGGAAACATTTTTGTTTGATTTGTGACGAGTGAGTTTTTCACCTAGAACCCAAAGGGGGGGGTATTGGGACTATTCATGGAAAAATGTGAAAGAAAACATTTTCTAAAAATGAAATAAATGCCTTCTATACACCTCAAACATTCACTCTAAATCTGAAAATTGTTGTTTTTCGCAATATTTTTAGAAATTTTGGCTCTTTTAGTAACATTAACAATTGCGCTGAAGCATCTTTATGCTAATTTCTTGTATTTCAGGATTTAATCTGGGTTTTACTTTGTTTATTTGGATGAAAATGAGAAATAATACACTCTATGGAAACATTTTTGTTTGATTTGTATTGGGTGAGATTTTCACCTAGAACCCAAAGGGGGGGTATTGGCACTTTTCATGGAAAAATGAGAAAAAATAAATTTTCTAAAAATGAAATAAATGCCTTCTATACACCTCAAACATTCCCTCTAAAACAGAAGATTGTTGTTTTTCGCAATATTTTTAGAAATTTGGGATCTTTTAGTAACATTAACACTTGCGCTGAAGCATCTTTTATGCTCATTTCTTGTTTCAGTATTTATTCTGGGTTTTATTTTGTTTATTTGATGAAAATGAACAACAATACACACCATGGAAACATTTTTGTTTGATATGTGTCGAGTGAGATTTTCACCTAGAACCCAAAGGGGGGGGTATTGGCACTTTTAATGGAAAAATGTGAAAAATTAAATTTTCTAAAAATGAAATAAATGCCTTTTATACACCTCAAACATTCACTCTTTAACTAAAAATTGTTGTTTTTCGCAATATTTTTAGAAATTTTGGCTCTTTTAGTAACATTAACACTTGCGCTGAAGCATCTTTTATGCTCATTTCTTGTCTTTCAGGATTTATTATGGGTTTTATTTTGTTTATTTGATGAAAATGAACAACAATACTCATCATGGAAACATTTTTGTTTGTTTTGTGGCGAGTGAGATTTTCACCTAGAACCCAAAGGGGGGGGTATTGGCACTTTTCATGGAAAAATGTGAAAAAAAAAACATTTTCTAAAAATGAAATAAATGCCTTCTATACACCACAAACATTCACTCTAAATCTGAAAATTGTTGTTTTTCGCAATATCTTTTAGAAATTTTGGCTCTTTTAGTAACATTAACACTTGCGCTGAAGCATCTTTTATGCTCATTTCTTGTCTTTCAGGATTTATTCTGGGTTTTATTTTGTTTATTTGATGAAAATGAACAACAATAGACACCATGGAAACATTTTTGTTTGATTTGTGTCGAGTGAGATTTTCACCTAAAACCCAAAGGGGGGGGGTATTGGCACTTTTCATGGAAAAATGTGAAAAATAACATTTTCTTAAAATGAAATAAATGCCTTCTATACACCTCAAACATTCACTCTAAATCTGAAAATTGTTGTTTTTCGCAATATTTTTAGAAATTTGGGCTCTTTTAGTAACATTAACACTTGCGCTGAAGCATCTTTTATGCTCATTTCTTGTCTTTCAGGATTTATTCTGGGTTTTATTTTGTTTATTTGATGAAAATGAACAACAATACACACCATGGAAACATTTTTGTTTGATTATTGTCGAGTGAGTTTTTCACCTAGAACCCAAAGGGGGGGGAATTGGCACTTTTCATGGAAAAATGTGAAAAATTAAATTTTCTAAAATGAAATAAATGCCTTCTATACACCTCAAACATTCACTCTTAAACTGAAAATTGTTCTTTTTCGCAATATTTTTAGAAATTTGGGCTCTTTTAGTAACATTAACACTTGCGCTGAAGCACCTTTTATGCTCATTTCTTGTCTTTCAGGATTTATTATGGGTGTTATTTTGTTTATTTGATGAAAATGAACAACAATACACATCATGGAAACATTTTTGTTTGTTTTGTGTCGAGTGAGGCTTTCACCTAGAACCCAAAGGGGGGGTATTGGCACTTTTCATGGAAAAATGTGAAAAAAAAACATTTTCTAAAAATGAAATAAATGCCTTCTATACACCTCAAACATTCACTCTAAATCTGAAAATTGTTGTTTTTCCGCAATATTTTTAGAAATTTTTGCTCTTTCAGTAACATTAACACTTGCGCTGAAGCATCTTTTATGCTCAAATCTTGTCTTTCAGGATTTATTCTGGGTTTTATTTGTTTATTTGATGAAAATGAACAACAATACACACCATGGAAACATTTTTGTTTGATTTGTGTCGAGTGAGATTTTCACCTAGAACCCAAAGGGGGGGGTATTGGCACTTTTCATGGAAAAATGTGAAAAATAACATTTTCTTAAAATGAAATAAATGCCTTCTATACACCTCAAACATTCACTCTTAATCTGAAAATTGTTGTTTTTTCGCAATATTTTTAGAAATTTGGGCTCTTTTAGTAACATTAACACTTGTGCTGAAGCATCTTTTATGCCTATTTCTTGTCTTTCAGGATTTATTCTGGGTTTTATTTTGTTTATTTGATGAAAATGAACAACAATACACACCCTGGAAACATTTTTGTTTGATTTGTGTCGAGTGAGTTTTTCACCTAGAACCCAAAGGGGGGGGTATTGGGACTATTCATGGAAAAATGTGAAAGAAAACATTTTCTAAAAATGAAATAAATGCCTTCTATACACCTCAAACATTCACTCTAAATCTGAAAATTGTTGTTTTTCGCAATATTTTTAGAAATTTTGGCTCTTTTAGTAACATTAACAATTGCGCTGAAGCATCTTTATGCTAATTTCTTGTATTTCAGGATTTAATCTGGGTTTTACTTTGTTTATTTGGATGAAAATGAGAAATAATACACTCCATGGAAACATTTTTGTTTGATTTGTATTGGGTGAGATTTTCACCCAGAACCCAAAGGGGGGGTTTTGGCACTTTTCATGGAAAAATGAGAAAAAATAAATTTTCTAAAAATGAAATAAATGCCTTCTATACAGCTCAAACATTCCCTCTAAAATAGAAGATTGTTGTTTTTCGTAATATTTTTAGAAATTTGGGATCTTTTAGTAACATTAACACTTGCGCTGAAGCATCTTTTATGCTCATTTCTTGTTTCAGTATTTATTCTGGGTTTAATTTTGTTTATTTGATGAAAATGAACAACAATACACACCATGGAAACATTTTTGTTTGAAATGTGTCGAGTGAGATTTTCACCTAGAACCCAAAGTGGGGGGTATTGGCACCTTTAATGGAAAAATGTGAAAAATTAAATTTTCTAAAAATGAAAATAAATGCCTTTTATACACCTCAAACATTCACTCTTAAACTGAAAATTGTTGTTTTTCGCAATATTTTTAGAAATTTTGGCTCTTTTAGTAACATTAACACTTGCGCTGAAGCATCTTTTATGCTCATTTCTTGTCTTTCAGGATTTATTATGGGTTTTATTTTGTTTATTTGATGAAAATGAACAACAATACTCATCATGGAAACATTTTTGTTTGTTTTGTGGCGAGTGAGATTTTCACCTAGAACCCAAAGGGGGGGGTATTGGCTTTTTTCATGGAAAAATGTGAAAAAAAAAACATTTTCTAAAAATGAAATAAATGCCTTCTATACACCACAAACATTCACTCTAAATCTGAAAATTGTTGTTTTTCGCAATATCTTTTAGAAATTTTGGCTCTTTTAGTAACATTAACACTTGCGCTGAAGCATCTTTTATGCTCATTTCTTGTCTTTCAGGATTTATTCTGGGTTTTATTTTGTTTATTTGATGAAAATGAACAACAATAAACACCATGGAAACATTTTTGTTTGATTTGTGTCGAGTGAGTTTTTCACCTAGAACCCAAAGGGGGGGGAATTGGCACTTTTCATGGAAAAATGTGAAAAATTAAATTTTCTAAAAATGAAATAAATGCCTTCTATACACCTCAAACATTCACTCTAAAACTGAAAATTGTTGTTTTTCGCAATATTTTTAGAAATTTGGGCTCTTTTAGTAACATTAACACTTGCGCTGAAGCACCTTTTATGCTCATTTCTTGTCTTTCAGGATTTATTATGGGTTTTATTTTGTTTATTTGATGAAAATGAACAACAATACACATCATGGAAACATTTTTGTTTGTTTTGTGTCGAGTGAGATTTTCACCTAGAACCCAAAGGGGGGGTATTGGCACTTTTCATGGAAAAATGTGAAAAAAAAACATTTTCTAAAAATGAAATAAATGCCTTCTATACACCTCAAACATTCACTCTAAATCTGAAAATTGTTGTTTTTCGCAATATTTTTTAGAAATTTTTGCTCTTTCAGTAACATTAACACTTGCGCTGAAGCATCTTTTATGCTCAAATCTTGTCTTTCAGGATTTATTCTGGGTTTTATTTTGTTTATTTGATGAAAATGAACAACAATACACATCATGGAAACATTTTTGTTTGTTTTGTGTCGAGTGAGATTTTCACCTAGAACCCAAAGGGGGGGGGTATTGGGACTATTCATGGAAAAATGTGAAAGAAAACATTTTCTAAAAATGAAATAAATGCCTTCTATACACCTCAAACATTCACTCTCAATCTGAAAATTGTTGTTTTTCGCAATATTTTTAGAAATTTTGGCTCTTTTAGTAACATTAACAATTGCGCTGAAGCATCTTTATGCTAATTTCTTGTATTTCAGGATTTAATCTGGGTTTTACTTTGTTTATTTGGATGAAATTGAGAAATAATACACTCCATGGAAACATTTTTGTTTGATTTGTATTGGGTGAGATTTTCACCCAGAACCCAAAGGGGGGGTTTTGGCACTTTTCATGGAAAAATGAGAAAAAATAAATTTTCTAAAAATGAAATAAATGCCTTCTATACACCTCAAACATTCCCTCTAAAACAGAAGATTGTTGTTTTTCGCAATATTTTTAGAAATTTGGGATCTTTTAGTAACATTAACACTTGCGCTGAAGCATCTTTTATGCTCATTTCTTGTTTCAGTATTTATTCTGGGTTTAATTTTGTTTATTTGATGAAAATGAACAACAATACACACCATGGAAACATTTTTGTTTGAAATGTGTCGAGTGAGATTTTCACCTAGAACCCAAAGTGGGGGGTATTGGCACTTTTAATGGAAAAATGTGAAAAATTAAATTTTCTAAAAATGAAATAAATGCCTTTTATACACCTCAAACATTCACTCTAAAACTGAAAATTGTTGTTTTTCGCAATATTTTTAGAAATTTTGGCTCTTTTAGTAACATTAACACTTGCGCTGAAGCATCTTTTATGCTCATTTCTTGTCTTTCAGGATTTATTATGGGTTTTATTTTGTTTATTTGATGAAAATGAACAACAATACTCATCATGGAAACATTTTTGTTTGTTTTGTGGCGAGTGAGATTTTCACCTAGAACCCAAAGGGGGGGGGGTATTTGCACTTTTCATGGAAAAATGGAAAAAAAAAACATTTTCTAAAAATGAAATAAATGCCTTCTATACACCACAAACATTCACTCTAAATCTGAAAATTGTTGTTTTTCGCAATATCTTTTAGAAATTTTGGCTCTTTTAGTAACATTAACACTTGCGCTGAAGCATCTTTTATGCTCATTTCTTGTCTTTCAGGATTTATTCTGGGTTTTATTTTGTTTATTTGATGAAAATGAACAACAATAAACACCATGGAAACATTTTTGTTTGATTTGTGTCGAGTGAGTTTTTCACCTAGAACCCAAAGGGGGGGGAATTGGCACTTTTCATGGAAAAATGTGAAAAATTAAATTTTCTAAAAATGAAATAAATGCCTTCTATACACCTCAAACATTCACTCTAAAACTGAAAATTGTTGTTTTTCGCAATATTTTTAGAAATTTGGGCTCTTTTAGTAACATTAACACTTGCGCTGAAGCACCTTTTATGCTCATTTCTTGTCTTTCAGGATTTATTATGGGTTTTATTTTGTTTATTTGATGAAAATGAACAACAATACACATAATGGAAACATTTTTGTTTGTTTTGTGTCGAGTGAGATTTTCACCTAGAACCCAAAGGGGGGGTATTGGCACTTTTCATGGAAAAATGTGAAAAAAAAACATTTTCTAAAAATGAAATAAATGCCTTCTATACACCTCAAACATTCACTCTAAATCTGAAAATTGTTGTTTTTCGCAATATTTTTTAGAAATTTTTGCTCTTTCAGTAACATTAACACTTGCGCTGAAGCATCTTTTATGCTCAAATCTTGTCCTTCAGGAAGGCATTTATTTCATTTTTAGAAAATTTAATTTTTCACATTTTTCCATGAAAAGTGCCAATACCCCCCTTTTGGGTTCTAGGTGAAAATCTCACTCGACACAAATCAAACAAAAATGTTCCATGGTGTGTATTATTGTTCATTTTCATCAAATAAACAAAATAAAACCCAGAATAAATCCTGAAAGACATGAAATGAGCATAAAAGATGCTTCAGCGCAAGTGTTAACGTTACTAAAAGAGCCCAAATTTCTAAAAATATTGCGAAAAACAACAATCTTCTGTTTTAGAGGGAATGTTTGAGGTGTTTAGAAGGCATTTATTTCATTTTTAGAAAATTTATTTTTTCTCATTTTTCCATGAAAAGTGCCAATACCCCCTCCATTGGGTTCTAGATGAAAATCTCACTCGACACATATCAAACAAAAATGTTTCCATGGTGTGTATTGTTGTTCATTTTCATCAAATAAACAAAATAAAACCCAGAATAAATCCTGAAAGACAAGATTTGAGCATAAAAGAAGCTTCAGCGCAAGTGTTAATGTTACTAAAAGAGCCCAA
Source organism: Hetaerina americana (assembly GCF_022747635.1). Taxonomy (NCBI): domain Eukaryota; kingdom Metazoa; phylum Arthropoda; class Insecta; order Odonata; family Calopterygidae; genus Hetaerina; species Hetaerina americana. The sequence continues at coordinate 24,523 of NW_027287458.1, read as the reverse complement.
ATTTCTAAAAATATTGGGGAAAACAACAATTTTCAGATTTAGAGTCAATGTTTGAGGTGTATAGAAGGCATTTATTTCATTTTTAGAAAATGTTTTTTTTTCACATTTTTCCATGAAAAGTGCCAATACCCCCCCTTTGGGTTCTAGGTGAAAATCTCACTCGACACAAATCCAACAAAAATGTTTCCATGATGTGTATTGTTGTTCATTTTCATCAAATAAACAAAATAAAACCCATAATAAATCCTGAAATACAAGCAATGAGCATAAAAGATGCTTCAGCGCAATTGTTAATGTTACTAAAAGAGCCCAAATTTCTAAAAATATTGGGGAAAACAACAATTTTCAGTTTAAGAGTGAATGTTTGAGGTGCATAGAAGGCATTTATTTCATTTTTAGAATATTTATTTTTTCTCATTTTTCCATGAAAAGTGCCAACACCCGCCCCTTTGGGTTTTAGGTGAAAATCTCCCTCGACACAAATCAAACAAAAATGTTTCCATGGTCTGTATTGTTGTTCATTTTCATCAAATAAACAAAATAAAACCCAGAATAAATCCTGAAACACAAGAAATAAGCATAAAAGATGCGCTAGCGCAAGTGTTAATGTTACTAAAAGAGAAAAAATTTCTAAAAAATATTGCGAAAAACAACAATTTTCAGATTTAGAGTGAATTTTTGAAGTGTATAGAAGGCTTTTATTTCATTTTTAGAAAATTTAATTTTTCACATTTTTCCATGAAAAGTGCCAATACCCCCCCTTTGGGTTCTAGGTGAAAATCTCACTCGAACAAATCAAACAAAAATGTTTCCATGGTGTGTATTGTTGTTCATTTTCATCAAATAAACAAAATAAAAACCAGAATAAATCCCGAAATACAAGAAATGAGCATAAAAGATGCTTCAGCGCAAGTGTTAATGTTACTAAAAGAGCCCCAATTTCTAAAAAATATTGCGAAAAACAACAATTTTCAGTTTCAGAGTGAATGTTTGAGGTGTATAGAAAGCATTTATTTCATTTTTAGAAAATTTAATTTTTCACATTTTTCCATGAAAAGTGCCAATACTCCCCCCTTTGGGTTCTAGGTGAAAATCTCACTGGACACAAATCAAAGAAAAATGTTTCCATGGTGTGTATTCTTGTTCAATTTCATCAAATAAACAAAATAAAACCCAGAATAAACCCTGAAAGACAAGAAATGAGCATAAAAGATGCTTCAGCGCAAGTGTTAATGTTACTAAAAGAGCCCAAATTTCTAAAAAAATTGCGAAAAACAACAATTTTCAGATTAAGAGTGAATGTTTGAGGTGTATAGAAGGCAATTATTTCATTTTTAGAAAATGTTATTTTTCACATTTTTCCATGAAAAGTGCCAATACCCCCTCCTTTGGGTTCTAGATGAAAATCTCACTCGACACATATCAAACAAAAATGTTTCCATGGTGTGTATTGTTGTTCATTTTCATCAAATAAACAAAATAAAACCCAGAATAAATCCTGAAAGACAAGAAATGAGCATTAAAGGTGCTTCAGCGCAAGTGTTAATGTTACTAAAAGAGCCCAAATTTCTAAAAATATTGCGAAAAACAACAATTTTCAGTTTTAGAGTGAATGTTTGAGGTGTATAGAAGGCATTTATTTCATTTTTAGAAAATTTAATTTTTCACATTTTTCCATGAAAAGTGCCAATTCCCCCCCCTTTGGGTTCTAGGTGAAAAACTCACTCGACACAAATCAAACAAAAATGTTTCCATGGTGTTTATTGTTGTTCATTTTCATCAAATAAACAAAATAAAACCCAGAATAAATCCTGAAAGACAAGAAATGAGCATAAAAGATGCTTCAGCGCAAGTGTTAATGTTACTAAAAGAGCCAAAATTTCTAAAAGATATTGCGAAAAACAACAATTTTCAGATTTAGAGTGAATGTTTGTGGTGTATAGAAGGCATTTATTTCATTTTTAGAAAATGTTTTTTTTTTCACATTTTTCCATGAAAAGTGCAAATACCCCCCCCCCTTTGGGTTCTAGGTGAAAATCTCACTCGCCACAAAACAAACAAAAATGTTTCCATGATGAGTATTGTTGTTCATTTTCATCAAATAAACAAAATAAAACCCATAATAAATCCTGAAAGACAAGAAATGAGCATAAAAGATGCTTCAGCGCAAGTGTTAATGTTACTAAAAGAGCCAAAATTTCTAAAAATATTGCGAAAAACAACAATTTTCAGTTTTAGAGTGAATGTTTGAGGTGTATAAAAGGCATTTATTTCATTTTTAGAAAATTTAATTTTTCACATTTTTCCATTAAAAGTGCCAATACCCCCCACTTTGGGTTCTAGGTGAAAATCTCACTCGACACATTTCAAACAAAAATGTTTCCATGGTGTGTATTGTTGTTCATTTTCATCAAATTAACAAAATAAAACCCTTTATAACCCTTCTATACACCTCAAACATTCACTCTGAAACTGAAAATTGTTGTTTTTCGCAATATTTTTTAGAAATTGGGGCTCTTTTAGTAACATTAACACTTGCGCTGAAGCATCTTTTATGCTCATTTCTTGTATTTCGGGATTTATTCTGGTTTTTATTTTGTTTATTTGATGAAAATGAACAACAATACACATCATGGAAACATTTTTGTTTGTTTTGTGTCGAGTGAGATTTTCACCTAGAACCCAAAGGGGGGGGTATTGGCACTTTTCATGGAAAAATGTGAAAAATAACATTTTCTAAAAATGAAATAAATGCCTTCTATACACCTCAAACATTCACTCTAAATCTGAAAATTGTTGTTTTTCGCAATATTTTTAGAAATTTGGGCTCTTTTAGTAACATTAACAATTGCGCTGAAGCATCTTTATGCTATTTTCTTGTATTTCAGGATTTAATCTGGGTTTTACTTTGTTTATTTATTAAATAAATGTTTAAACAATTTTCAGATTTAGAGTGAATTTTCTAAATTAAATTTTCTAAAAATGAAATAAATGCCTTCTATACACTTCAAAAATTCACTCTAAATCTGAAAATTGTTGTTTTTCGCAATATTTTTTAGAAATTTTTTCTCTTTTAGTAACATTAACACTTGCGCTGAAGCATCTTTTATGCTTATTTCTTGTGTTTCAGGATTTATTCTGGGTTTTATTTTGTTTATTTGATGAAAATGAACAACAATACAGACCATGGAAACATTTTTGTTTGATTTGTGTCGAGTGAGATTTTCACCTAGAACCCAAAGGGGGGGGGTATTGGCACTTTTCATGGAAAAATGTGAAAAATTAAATTTTCTAAAAATGAAATAAATGCCTTCTATACACCTCAAACATTCACTCTAAATCTGAAAATTGTTGTTTTTCGCAATATTTTTTAGAAATTTTTGCTCTTTTAGTAACATTAACACTTGCGCTGAAGCATCTTTTATGCTCATTTCTTGTCTTTCAGGATTTATTCTGGGTTTTATTTTGTTTATTTGATGAAAATGAACAACAATAAACACCATGGAAACATTTTTGTTTGTTTTGTGTCCAGTGAGATTTTCACCTAGAACCCAAAGGGGGGTTTTGGCACTTTTCATGGAAAAATTGTGAAAAAAAACATTTTCTAAAAATGAAATAAATGCCTTCTATACACCTCAAACATTCACTCTAAATCTGAAAATTGTTGTTTTTCGCAATATTTTTTAGAAATTTTTGCTCTTTCAGTAACATTAACACTTGCGCTGAAGCATCTTTTATGCCCATTTCTTGTCTTTCAGGATTTATTCTGGGTTTTATTTTGTTTATTTGATGAAAATGAACAACAATACACACCATGGAAACATTTTTGTTTGATTTGTGTCGAGTGAGATTTTCACCTAGAACCCAAAGGCGGGGTATTGGCACTTTTCATGGAAAAATGTGAAAAAAAAACATTTTCTAAAAATGAAATAAATGCCTTCTATACAACTCAAACATTCACTCTAAATTGAAAATTGTTGTTTTTCGCAATATTTTTTAGAAATTTTTGCTCTTTTAGTAACATTAACACTTGCGCTGAAGCTTCTTTTATGCTCAAATCTTGTCTTTCAGGATTTATTCTGGGTTTTATTTTGTTTATTTGATGAAAATGAACAACAATACACACCATGGAAACATTTTTGTTTGATATGTGTCGAGTGAGATTTTCACCTAGAACCCAAAAGGGGGGTATTGGCACTTTTCATGGAAAAATGTGAAAAATTAAATTTTCTAAAAATGAAATAAATGCCTTCTATACACCTCAAACATTCACTCTTAAACTGAAAATTGTTGTTTTTCGCAATATTTTTAGAAATTTTGGCTCTTTTAGTAACATTAACACTTGCGCTTAAGGATCTTTTATGCTCATTTCTTGCCTTTCAGGATTTATTCTGGGTTTTATTTTGTTTAGTTGATGAAAATGAACAACAATACACACCATGGAAACATTTTTGTTTGATTTGTTCGAGTGAGATTTTCACCTAGATCCCAAAGGGGGGGGTATTGGCACTTTTCATGGAAAAATGAGAAAAAATAAATATTCTAAAAATGAAATTAATGCCTTCTATACACCTCAAACATTCACTCTTAAACTGAAAATTGTTGTTTTCCCAATATTTTTACAAATTTTGGCTCTTTTAGTAACATTAACACTTGCGCTGAAGCATATTTTATGCTCATTTCTTGTATTTCAGGATTTATTCGGGGCTTTATTTTATTTATTTGATGAAAATGAACAACAATACACACCATGGAAACATTTTTGTTTGATTTGTTCGAGTGAGATTTTCACCTAGAACCCAAAGGGGGGGTATTGGCATTTTTCATGGAAAAATGTGAAAAATTAAATTTTCTAAAAATGAAATAAATGCCTTCTATACACCTCAAACATTCACTCTAAATCTGAAAATTGTTGTTTTTCGCAATATTTTTTAGAAATTTTTGCTCTTTTAGTAACATTAACACTTGCGCTGAAGCATCTTTTATGCTCATTTCTTGTCTTTCAGGATTTATTCTGGGTTTTATTTTGTTTATTTGATGAAAATGAACAACAATAAACACCATGGAAACATTTTTGTTTGTTTTGTGTCCAGTGAGATTTTCACCTAGAACCCAAAGGGGGGTTTTGGCACTTTTCATGGAAAAATGTGAAAAAAAACATTTTCTAAAAATGAAATAAATGCCTTCTATACACCTCAAACATTCACTCTAAATCTGAAAATTGTTGTTTTTCGCAATATTTTTTAGAAATTTTGGCTCTTTTAGTAACATTAACACTTGCGCTGAAGCATCTTTTATGCTCATTTCTTGTATTTAAGGATTTATTCTGGGTTTTATTTTGTTTATTTGATGAAAATGAACAACAATAAACACCATGGAAACATTTTTGTTTGATTTGTTCGAGTGATTTTTCACCTAGAACCCAAAGGGGGAATTGCCACTTTTCATGGAAAAATGAGAAAAAATAAATTTTCTAAAAATGAAATAAATGCCTTCTATACACCTCAAACATTCCCTCTAAAACATAAGATTGTTGTTTTTCGCAATATTTTTAGAAATTTGGGCTCTTTTAGTAACGTTAACACTTGCGCTGAAGCATCTTTTATGTTCATTTCATGTCTTTCAGGATTTATTCTGGGTTTTATTTTGTTTATTTGATGAAAATGAACAATAATACACACCATGGAACGTTTTTGTTTGATTTGTGTCGAGTGAGATTTTCACCTAGAACCCAAAGGGGGGGGTATTGGCACTTTTCATGGAAAAATGAGAAAAAATAAATATTCAAAAAATGAAATAAATGCCTTCTATACACCTCAAACATTCACTCTTAAACTGAAAATTGTTGTTTTCCCAATATTTTTACAAATTTTGGCTCTTTTAGTAACATTAACACTTGCGCTGAAGCATCTTTTATGCTCATTTCTTGTCTTTCAGGATTTATTATGGGTTTTATTTTGTTTATTTGATGAAAATGAACAACAATACACATCATGGAAACATTTTTGTTTGTTTTGTGTTCAGTGAGATTTTCACCTAGAACCCAAAGGGGGGTATTGGCACTTTTCATGGAAAAATGTGAAAAATTAAATTTTCTAAAAATGAAATAAATGCCTTCTATACACCTCAAACATTCACTCTAAATCTGAAAATTGTTGTTTTTCGCAATATTTTTTAGAAATTTTTGCTCTTTTAGTAACATTAACACTTGCGCTGAAGCATCTTTAATGCTCATTTCTTGTCTTTCAGGATTTATTCTGGGTTTTATTTTGTTTATTTGATGAAAATGAACAACAATAAACACCATGGAAACATTTTTGTTTGTTTTGTGTCCAGTGAGATTTTCACCTAGAACCCAAAGGGGGGTATTGGCACTTTTCATGGAAAAATGTGAAAAAAAACATTTTCTAAAAATGAAATAAATGCCTTCTATACATCTCAAACATTCACTCTAAATCTGAAAATTGTTGTTTTTCGCAATATTTTTTAGAAATTTTGGCTCTTTTAGTAACATTAACACTTGCGCTGAAGCATCTTTTATGCTCATTTCTTGTATTTCAGGATTTATTCTGGGTTTTATTTTGTTTATTTGATGAAAATGAACAACAATAAACACCATGGAAACATTTTTGTTTGAATTGTTCGAGTGATTTTTCACCTAGAACCCAAAGGGGGGGATTGCCACTTTTCATGGAAAAATGAGAAAAAATAAATTTTCTAAAAATGAAATAAATGCCTTCTATACACCTCAAACATTCCCTCTAAAACATAAGATTGTTGTTTTTCGCAATATTTTTAGAAATTTGGGCTCTTTTAGTAACGTTAACACTTGCGCTGAAGCATCTTTTATGTTCATTTCATGTCTTTCAGGATTTATTCTGGGTTTTATTTTGTTTATTTGATGAAAATGAACAATAATACACACCATGGAACGTTTTTGTTTGATTTGTGTCGAGTGAGATTTTCACCTAGAACCCAAAGGGGGGGGTATTGGCACTTTTCATGGAAAAATGAGAAAAAATAAATATTCAAAAAATGAAATAAATGCCTTCTATACACCTCAAACATTCACTCTTAAACTGAAAATTGTTGTTTTCCCAATATTTTTACAAATTTTGGCTCTTTTAGTAACATTAACACTTGCGCTGAAGCATCTTTTATGCTCATTTCTTGTCTTTCAGGATTTATTATGGGTTTTATTTTGTTTATTTGATGAAAATGAACAACAATACACATCATGGAAACATTTTTGTTTGTTTTGTGTTCAGTGAGATTTTCACCTAGAACCCAAAGGGGGGTATTGGCACTTTTCATGGAAAAATGTGAAAAATTAAATTTTCTAAAAATGAAATAAATGCCTTCTATACACCTCAAACATTCACTCTTAAACTGAAAATTGTTGTTTTTCGCAATATTTTTAGAAATTTTGGCTCTTTTAGTAACATTAACACTTGCGCTTAAGGATCTTTTATGCTCATTTCTTGCCTTTCAGGATTTATTCTGGGTTTTATTTTGTTTAGTTGATGAAAATGAACAACAATACACACCATGGAAACATTTTTGTTTGATTTGTTCGAGTGAGATTTTCACCTAGAACCCAAAGGAGGGGGTATTGGCACTTTTCATGGAAAAATGTGAAAAATAACATTTTCTTAAAATGAAATAAAAGCCTTCTATACACCTCAAACATTCACTCTAAATCTGAAATTGTTGTTTTTCTGAATATTTTTAGAAATTGGGGCTCTTTTAGTAACATTAACACTTGCGCTTAAGGATCTTTTATGCTCATTTCTTGCCTTTCAGGATTTATTCCAGCTTTTGTTGTGGTAATACAGGAATGGAGCATTTCACAAAGTTTTCCCATCCCAGAACTGTCATCTATTAATGCAGCAGAGTGTTTTGCAGCCTTAAAAGGCCTGGAACTAACTTTTGATTTATTAAGACACTTTAAATTGTTCAATATGTCTGTAAACATGTATGTGGATAACTCCGCCGCTGTATACTCCCTCAGAAAGGGAAAAGGAGTAATCTTTAACCTAAATCCAATGTTAGTAACTATGTATATGACTATACTAATAAATGAAACTCAGTCACATACAGTGACCTGGTCGCTGATCCCCACTGGTGCCAATCCGGCTGACGAGCCCTCCCGGGCCGTGCCGCCTGCTCTCGATATGCCACTCGGCAGCCATCATGGCTCCAGCGGTATATAGGGAGCGCGCGACGCGGACTCGGGAGTTGGATCCAAAGCTCTAGAGAGGCATCAGGTGGGATCAGAGGTCAGCAGCAGCTTGCGCTGAAGCATCTTTTATGCTCATTTCTTGTCTTTCAGGGTTTATTCTGGGTTTTATTTTGTTTATTTGAGGAAATTGAGCAAGAATACACACCATGGAAACATTTTTCTTTGATTTGTGTCGAGTGAGATTTTCACCAAGAACCCAAAGGGGGGAGTATTGGCACTTTTCATGGAAAAATGTGAAAAATTAAATTTTCTAAAAATGAAATAAAGGCCTTCTATACACCTCAAACATTCACTCTTAAACTGAAAATTGTTGTTTTTCGCAATATTTTTTAGAAATTTGGGCTCTTTTAGTAACATTAACACTTGCGCTGAAGCATCTTTTATGCTCATTTCTTGTATTTCAGGATTTATTCTGGGCTTTATTTTATTTATTTGATGAAAATGAACAACAATACACACCATGGAAACATTTTTGTTTGATTTGTTCGAGTGAGATTTTCACCTAGAACCCAAAGGGGGGGGTATTGGCACTTTTCATGGAAAAATGTGAAAAATTAAATTTTCTAAAAATGAAATAAATGCCTTCTATATACCTCAAACATTCACTCTAAATCTGAAAATTGTTGTTTTTCGCATTATTTTTAGAAATTTAGGATCTTTTAGTAACATTTACACCTGCGCTGAAGCATCTTTTATGCTCATTTCTTGTTTCAGTATTTATTCTGGGTTTTATGTTGTTTATTTGATGAAAATGAACAACAATACACACCATGGAAACATTTTTGTTTGATTTGTTCGAGTGAGATTTTCACCTTGATCCCAAAAGGGGGGGTATTGGCACTTTTCATGGAAAAATGTGAAAAATTAAATTTTCTAAAAATGAAATAAATGCCTTCTATACACCTCAAACATTCACTCTAAAACTGAAAATTGTTGTTTTTCGCAATAGTTTTAAAAATTTGGGCTCTTTTAGTAACATTAACAATTGCGCTGAAGCATCTTTTATGCTCATTCCTTGTATTTCAGTATTTTTTCTGGGATTTATTTTGTTTATTTGATGAAAATGAACAACAATACACATCATGGAAACATTTTTGTTTGATTTGTGTCGAGTGAGATTTTCACCTAGAACCCAAAGGGGGGGTATATGCACTTTTCATGGAAAAATGAGAAAAAATAAATATTCTAAAAATGAAATAAATGCCTTCTATACACCTCAAAAATTCATACTTAAACTGAAAATTGTGGTTTTCCCAATATTTTTACAAATTTTGGCTCTTTTAGTAACATTAACACTTGCGCTGAGGCATCTTTTATGCTCATTTCTTGTCTTCCAGGATTTATTCTGGGTTTTATTTTGTTTATTTGATGAAAATGAACAACAATAAACACCATGGAAACATTTTTGTTTGATTTGTTCGAGTGAGATTTTCACCTTGATCCCAAAGGGGGGGGTATTGGCACTTTTCATGGAAAAATGTGAAAAATTAAATTTTCTAAAAATGAAATAAATGCCTTCTATACACCTCAAACATTCACTCTAAAACTGAAAATTGTTGTTTTTCGCAATAGTTTTAGAAATTTGGGCTCTTTTAGTAACATTAACAATTGCGCTGAAGCATCTTTTATGCTCATTGCTTGTATTTCAGTATTTTTTCTGGGATTTATTTTGTTTATTTGATGAAAATGAACAACAATACACATCATGGAAACATTTTTGTTTGATTTGTGCCGAGTGAGATTTTCACCTAGAACCAAAAGGGGGGGGTATTGGCACTTTTCATGGAAAAATGAGAAAAAATAAATATTCTAAAAATGAAATAAATGCCTTCTATACACCTCAAACATTCACTCTTAAACTGAAAATTGTGGTTTTCCCAATATTTTTACAAATTTTGGCTCTTTTAGTAACATTAACACTTGCGCTGAAGCATCTTTTATGCTCATTTCTTGTCTTTCAGGATTTATTATGGGTTTTATTTTGTTTATTTGATGAAAATGAACAACAATACACACCATGGAAACATTTTTGTTTGATTTGTTCGAGTGAGATTTTCACCTTGATCCCAAAGGGGGGGGTATTGGCACTTTTCATTGAAAAATGTGAAAAATTAAATTTTCTAAAAATGAAATAAATGCCTTCTATACACCTCAAACATTCACTCTAAAACTGAAAATTGTTGTTTTTCGCAATAGTTTTAGAAATTTGGGCTCTTTTAGAAACATTAACAATTGCGCTGAAGCATCTTTTATGCTCATTGCTTGTATTTCAGTATTTATTCTGGGATTTATTTTGTTTATTTGATGAAAATGAACAACAATACACATCATGGAAACATTTTTGTTTGATTTGTGTCGAGTGAGATTTTCACCTAGAACCCAAAGGGGGGGGTATTGGCACTTTTCATGGAAAAATGAGAAAAAATAAATATTCTAAAAATGAAATAAATGCCTTCTATAGACCTCAAACATTCACTCTAAAACTGAAAATTGTTTTTTTTCGCAATATTTTTAGATATTTTGGCTCTTTTAGTAACATTAACACTTGCGCTGAAGCATCTTTTATGCTAATTTCTTGTTTCAGTATTTAATCTGGGTTTTATTTTGTTTAATTGATGAAAATGAACAACAATACACACCATGGAAACATTTTTGTTTGATTTGTATTGAGTGAGATTTTCACCTAGAACCCAAAGGGGGGGGTATTGGCACTTTTCATGGAAAAATGGGAAAAATTAAATTTTTTAAAAATGAAATAAATGCCTTCTATACACCTCAAACATTCACTCTAAAACTGAAAATTGTTGTTTTTCGCAATATTTTTAGATATTTTGGCTCTTTTAGTAACATTAACACTTGCGCTGAAGTATCTTTTATGCTCATTTCTTGTCGTTCAGTATTTATTCTGGGTTTTATTTTGTTTAATTGATGAAAATGAACAACAATACACACCATGGAAACATTTTTGTTTGATTTGTGTCGAGTGAGATTTTCACCTAGAACCCAAAGGGGGGGTATTGGCACTTTTCATGGAAAAATGTTAAAAATAACATTTTCTAAAAATGAAATAAATGCCTTCTATGCACTTCAAACATTCACTCTAAAACGGATGATTGTTGTTTTTCGTAATATTTTCAGAAATTTGGCTCTTTTACTAACCTTAACAATTGAGCTGAAGCATCTTTTATGCTCATTTCTTATCTTTCAGGATTTATTCTGGGTTTTACTTTGTTTATTTGATGAAAATGAGCAACAATACACTCCATGGAAACATTTTTGTTTGATATGTTTCGAGTGAGATTTTCATCTAGAACCCAAAGGGGGGGGTATTGGCACTTTTCATGGAAAAATGAGAAAAAATAAATATTCTAAAAATGAAATAAATGCCTTCTATACACCTCAAACATTCACTCTAAATCTGAAAATTGTTGTTTTTCGCAATATTTTTAGAAATTTGGGCTCCTTTAGTAACATTTACACCTGCGCTGAAGCATCTTTTATGCTCATTTCTTGTCTTTCAGGGTTTATTCTGGGTTTTATTTTGTTTACTTGATGAAATTGAACAAGAATACACACCATGGAAACATTTTTCTTTGATTTGTGTCGAGTGATTTTCACCTAGAACCCAAAGGGGGGAGTATTGGCACTTTTCATGGAAAAATGTGAAAAATTAAATTTTCTAAAAATGAAATAAATGCCTTCTATACACCTCAAACATTCACTCTAAAACTGAAAATTGTTGTTTTTCGCAATATTTTTAGAAATTTTGGCTCTTTTAGTAACATTAACACTTGCACTGAAGCAACTTTTATGCTCATTTCTTGTCTTTCAGGATTTATTATGGGTTTTATTTTGTTTATTTGATGAAAATGAACAACAATACACACCATGGAAACATTTTTGTTTGATATGTTTCGAGTGAGATTTTCATCTAGAACCCAAAGGAGGGGGTATTGGCACTTTTCATGGAAAAATGTGAAAAATAACATTTTCTTAAAATGAAATAAAAGCCTTCTATACACCTCAAACATTCACTCTAAATCTGAAAATTGTTCTTTTTCTGAATATTTTTAGAAATTGGGGCTCTTTTAGTAACATTAACACTTGCGCTGAAGCATCTTTTATGCTCATTTCTTGTCTTTCAGGGTTTATTCTGGGTTTTATTTTGTTTATTTGATGAAATTGAACAAGAATACACACCATGGAAACATTTTTCTTTGATTTGTGTCGAGTGAGATTTTCACCTAGAACCCAAAGGGGGGAGTATTGGCACTTTTCATGGAAAAATGTGAAAAATTAAATTTTCTAAAAATGAAATAAATGCCTTCTATACACCTCAAACATTCATTTTTAAACTGAAAATTGTTGTTTTCCCAATATTTTTACAAATTTTGGCTCTTTAAGTAACATTAGCACTTGCGCTGAAGCATCTTTTATTCTCATTTCTTGTCTTTCAGGATTTATTATGGGTTTTATTTTGTTTATTTGATGAAAATGAACAACATACACATCATGGAAACATTTTTGTTTGTTTTGTGTCCAGTGAGATTTTCACCTAGAACCCAAAGGGGGGTATTGGCACTTTTCATGGAAAAATGTGAAAAAAAAACATTTTCTAAAAATGAAATAAATGCCTTCTATACACCTCAAACATTCACTCTAAATCTGAAAATTGTTGTTTTTCGCAATATTTTTTAGAAATTTTGGCTCTTTTAGTAACATAAACACTTGCGCTGAAGCATCTTTTATGCTCATGTCTTGTCTTTCAGGATTTATTCTGGGTTTTATTTTTTTTATTTGATGAAAATGAACAACAATACACACCATGGAAACATTTTTGTTTGATTTGTGTCGAGTGAGATTTTCACCTATAACCCGAAGGGGGGGATTGGCACTTTTCATGGAAAAATGAGAAAAAAAAGTTTTCTAAAAATGAAATAAATGCCTTCTATACACCTCAAACATTCACTCTAAAACAGAAGATTGTTGTTTTTCGCAATATTTTTAGAAATTTAGGATCTTTTAGTAACATTTACACCTGCGCTGAAGCATCTTTTATGCTCATTTCTTGTTTCAGTATTTATTCTGGGTTTTATGTTGTTTATTTGATGAAAATGAACAACAATACACACCATGGAAACATTTTTGTTTGATTTGTTCGAGTGAGATTTTCACCTTGATCCCAAAAGGGGGGGTATTGGCACTTTTCATGGAAAAATGTGAAAAATTAAATTTTCTAAAAATGAAATAAATGCCTTCTATACACCTCAAACATTCACTCTAAAACTGAAAATTGTTGTTTTTTGCAATAGTTTTAGAAATTTGGGCTCTTTTAGTAACATTAACAATTGCGCTGAAGCATCTTTTATGCTCATTGCTTGTATTTCAGTATTTTTTCTGGGATTTATTTTGTTTATTTGATGAAAATGAACAACAATACACATCATGGAAACATTTTTGTTTGATTTGTGTCGAGTGAGATTTTCACCTAGAACCCAAAGGGGGGGGTATTGGCACTTTTCATGGAAAAATGAGAAAAAATAAATATTCTAAAAATGAAATAAATGCCTTCTATACACCTCAAAAATTCATACTTAAACTGAAAATTGTGGTTTTCCCAATATTTTTACAAATTTTGGCTCTTTTAGTAACATTAACACTTGCGCTGAGGCATCTTTCATGCTCATTTCTTGTCTTTCAGGATTTTTTCTGGGTTTTATTTTGTTTATTTGATGAAAATGAACAACAATAAACACCATGGAAACATTTTTGTTTGATTTGTGTCGAGTGAGATTTTCACCTAGAACCCAAAGGGGGGGGTATTGGCACTTTTCATGGAAAAATGAGAAAAAATAAATATTCTAAAAATGAAATAAATGCCTTCTATACACCTCAAACATTCATAAACTGAAAATTGTTGTTTTCCCAATATTTTTACAAATTTTGGCTCTTTAAGTAACATTAGCACTTGCGCTGAAGCATCTTTTATTCTCATTTCTTGTCTTTCAGGATTTATTATGGGTTTTATTTTGTTTATTTGATGAAAATGAACAACATACACATCATGGAAACATTTTTGTTTGTTTTGTGTCCAGTGAGATTTTCACCTAGAACCCAAAGGGGGGTATTGGCACTTTTCATGGAAAAATGTGAAAAAAAAACATTTTCTAAAAATGAAATAAATGCCTTCTATACACCTCAAACATTCACTCTAAATCTGAAAATTGTTGTTTTTCGCAATATTTTTTAGAAATTTTGGCTCTTTTAGTAACATAAACACTTGCGCTGAAGCATCTTTTATGCTCATGTCTTGTCTTTCAGGATTTATTCTGGGTTTTATTTTTTTTATTTGATGAAAATGAACAACAATACACACCATGGAAACATTTTTGTTTGATTTGTGTCGAGTGAGATTTTCACCTATAACCCGAAGGGGGGGATTGGCACTTTTCATGGAAAAATGAGAAAAAAAAGTTTTCTAAAAATGAAATAAATGCCTTCTATACACCTCAAACATTCACTCTAAAACAGAAGATTGTTGTTTTTCGCAATATTTTTAGAAATTTAGGATCTTTTAGTAACATTTACACCTGCGCTGAAGCATCTTTTATGCTCATTTCTTGTTTCAGTATTTATTCTGGGTTTTATGTTGTTTATTTGATGAAAATGAACAACAATACACACCATGGAAACATTTTTGTTTGATTTGTTCGAGTGAGATTTTCACCTTGATCCCAAAAGGGGGGGTATTGGCACTTTTCATGGAAAAATGTGAAAAATTAAATTTTCTAAAAATGAAATAAATGCCTTCTATACACCTCAAACATTCACTCTAAAACTGAAAATTGTTGTTTTTTGCAATAGTTTTAGAAATTTGGGCTCTTTTAGTAACATTAACAATTGCGCTGAAGCATCTTTTATGCTCATTGCTTGTATTTCAGTATTTTTTCTGGGATTTATTTTGTTTATTTGATGAAAATGAACAACAATACACATCATGGAAACATTTTTGTTTGATTTGTGTCGAGTGAGATTTTCACCTAGAACCCAAAGGGGGGGGTATTGGCACTTTTCATGGAAAAATGAGAAAAAATAAATATTCTAAAAATGAAATAAATGCCTTCTATACACCTCAAAAATTCATACTTAAACTGAAAATTGTGGTTTTCCCAATATTTTTACAAATTTTGGCTCTTTTAGTAACATTAACACTTGCGCTGAGGCATCTTTCATGCTCATTTCTTGTCTTTCAGGATTTTTTCTGGGTTTTATTTTGTTTATTTGATGAAAATGAACAACAATAAACACCATGGAAACATTTTTGTTTGATTTGTGTCGAGTGAGATTTTCACCTAGAACCCAAAGGGGGGGGTATTGGCACTTTTCATGGAAAAATGAGAAAAAATAAATATTCTAAAAATGAAATAAATGCCTTCTATACACCTCAAACATTCACTCTTAAACTGAAAATTGTGGTTTTCCGAATATTTTTACAAATTTTGGCTCTTTTAGTAACATTAACACTTGCGCTGAAGCATCTTTTATGCTCATTTCTTGTCTTTCAGGATTTATTCTGGGTTTTATTTTGTTTATTTGATGAAAATGAACAACAATAAACACCATGGAAACATTTTTGTTTGATTTGTTCGAGTGAGATTTTCACCTTGATCCCAAAGGGGGGGGTATTGGCACTTTTCATGGAAAAATGTGAAAAATTAAATTTTCTAAAAATGAAATAAATGCCTTCTATACAGCTCAAACATTCACTCTAAAACTGAAAATTGTTTTTTTTCGCAATAGTTTTAGAAATTTGGGCTCTTTTAGTAACATTAACAATTGCGCTGAAGCATCTTTTATGCTCATTGCTTGTATTTCAGTATTTATTCTGGGATTTATTTTGTTTATTTGATGAAAATGAACAACAATACACATCATGGAAACATTTTTGTTTGATTTGTGTCGAGTGAGATTTTCACCTAGAACCAAAAGGGGGGGGTATTGGCACTTTTCATGGAAAAATGAGAAAAAATAAATATTCTAAAAATGAAATAAATGCCTTCTATACACCTCAAACATTCACTCTTAAACTGAAAATTGTGGTTTTCCCAATATTTTTACAAATTTTGGCTCTTTTAGTAACATTAACACTTGCGCTGAAGCATCTTTTATGCTCATTGCTTGTATTTCAGTATTTATTCTGGGATTTATTTTGTTTATTTGATGAAAATGAACAACAATACACATCATGGAAACATTTTTGTTTGATTTGTGTCGAGTGAGATTTTCACCTAGAACCCAAAGGGGGGGGTATTGGCACTTTTCATGGAAAAATGTGAAAAATAACATTTTCTTAAAATGAAATAAAAGCCTTCTATACACCTCAAACATTCACTCTAAATCTGAAAATTGTTCTTTTTCTGAATATTTTTAGAAATTGGGGCTCTTTTAGTAACATTAACACTTGCGCTGAAGCATCTTTTATGCTCATTTCTTGTCTTTCAGGGTTTATTCTGGGTTTTATTTTGTTTATTTGATGAAATTGAACAAGAATACACACCATGGAAACATTTTTCTTTGATTTGTGTCGAGTGAGATTTTCACCTAGAACCCAAAGGGGGGAGTATTGGCACTTTTCATGGAAAAATGTGAAAAATTAAATTTTCTAAAAATGAAATAAATGCCTTCTATACACCTCAAACATTCATTTTTAAACTGAAAATTGTTGTTTTCCCAATATTTTTACAAATTTTGGCTCTTTAAGTAACATTAGCACTTGCGCTGAAGCATCTTTTATTCTCATTTCTTGTCTTTCAGGATTTATTATGGGTTTTATTTTGTTTATTTGATGAAAATGAACAACATACACATCATGGAAACATTTTTGTTTGTTTTGTGTCCAGTGAGATTTTCACCTAGAACCCAAAGGGGGGTATTGGCACTTTTCATGGAAAAATGTGAAAAAAAAACATTTTCTAAAAATGAAATAAATGCCTTCTATACACCTCAAACATTCACTCTAAATCTGAAAATTGTTGTTTTTCGCAATATTTTTTAGAAATTTTGGCTCTTTTAGTAACATAAACACTTGCGCTGAAGCATCTTTTATGCTCATGTCTTGTCTTTCAGGATTTATTCTGGGTTTTATTTTGTTTATTTGATGAAAATGAACAACAATACACACCATGGAAACATTTTTGTTTGATTTGTGTCGAGTGAGATTTTCACCTATAACCCGAAGGGGGGGATTGGCACTTTTCATGGAAAAATGAGAAAAAAAAGTTTTCTAAAAATGAAATAAATGCCTTCTATACACCTCAAACATTCACTCTAAAACAGAAGATTGTTGTTTTTCGCAATATTTTTAGAAATTTAGGATCTTTTAGTAACATTTACACCTGCGCTGAAGCATCTTTTATGCTCATTTCTTGTTTCAGTATTTATTCTGGGTTTTATGTTGTTTATTTGATGAAAATGAACAACAATACACACCATGGAAACATTTTTGTTTGATTTGTTCGAGTGAGATTTTCACCTTGATCCCAAAAGGGGGGGTATTGGCACTTTTCATGGAAAAATGTGAAAAATTAAATTTTCTAAAAATGAAATAAATGCCTTCTATACACCTCAAACATTCACTCTAAAACTGAAAATTGTTGTTTTTTGCAATAGTTTTAGAAATTTGGGCTCTTATAGTAACATTAACAATTGCGCTGAAGCATCTTTTATGCTCATTGCTTGTATTTCAGTATTTTTTCTGGGATTTATTTTGTTTATTTGATGAAAATGAACAACAATACACATCATGGAAACATTTTTGTTTGATTTGTGTCGAGTGAGATTTTCACCTAGAACCCAAAGGGGGGGGTATTGGCACTTTTCATGGAAAAATGAGAAAAAATAAATATTCTAAAAATGAAATAAATGCCTTCTATACACCTCAAAAATTCATACTTAAACTGAAAATTGTGGTTTTCCCAATATTTTTACAAATTTTGGCTCTTTTAGTAACATTAACACTTGCGCTGAGGCATCTTTCATGCTCATTTCTTGTCTTTCAGGATTTATTCTGGGTTTTATTTTGTTTATTTGATGAAAATGAACAACAATAAACACCATGGAAACATTTTTGTTTGATTTGTGTCGAGTGAGATTTTCACCTAGAACCCAAAGGGGGGGGTATTGGGACTTTTCATGGAAAAATGAGAAAAAATAAATATTCTAAAAATGAAATAAATGCCTTCTATACACCTCAAACATTCACTCTTAAACTGAAAATTGTGGTTTTCCGAATATTTTTACAAATTTTGGCTCTTTTAGTAACATTAACACTTGCGCTGAAGCATCTTTTATGCTCATTTCTTGTCTTTCAGGATTTATTCTGGGTTTTATTTTGTTTATTTGATGAAAATGAACAACAATAAACACCATGGAAACATTTTTGTTTGATTTGTTCGAGTGAGATTTTCACCTTGATCCCAAAGGGGGGGTATTGGCACTTTTCATGGAAAAATGTGAAAAATTAAATTTTCTAAAAATGAAATAAATGCCTTCTATACAGCTCAAACATTCACTCTAAAACTGAAAATTGTTTTTTTTCGCAATAGTTTTAGAAATTTGGGCTCTTTTAGTAACATTAACAATTGCGCTGAAGCATCTTTTATGCTCATTGCTTGTATTTCAGTATTTATTCTGGGATTTATTTTGTTTATTTGATGAAAATGAACAACAATACACATCATGGAAACATTTTTGTTTGATTTGTGTCGAGTGAGATTTTCACCTAGAACCAAAAGGGGGGGGTATTGGCACTTTTCATGGAAAAATGAGAAAAAATAAATATTCTAAAAATGAAATAAATGCCTTCTATACACCTCAAACATTCACTCTTAAACTGATAATAGTGGTTTTCCCAATATTTTTACAAATTTTGGCTCTTTTAGTAACATTAACACTTGCGCTGAAGCATCTTTTATGCTCATTTCTTGTCTTTCAGGATTTATTATGGGTTTTATTTTGTTTATTTGATGAAAATGAACAACAATACACACCATGGAAACATTTTTGTTTGATATGTGTCGAGTGAGATTTTCACCTAGAACCCAAAGGGGGGGGTATTAGCACTTTTCATGGAAAAATGTGAAAAATAACATTTTCTTAAAATGAAATAAATGCCTTCTATACACCTCAAACATTCACTCTTAATCTGAAAATTTTTGTTTTTCGCAATATTTTTAGAAATTTGGGCTCTTTTAGTAACATTTACACCTGCGCTGAAGCATCTTTTATGCTCATTTCTTGTCTTTCAGGGTTTATTCTGGGTTTTATTTTGTTTATTTGATGAAATTGAACAAGAATACACACCATGGAAACATTTTTCTTTGATTTGTGTCGAGTGAGATTTTCACCTAGAACCCAAAGGGGGGAGTATTGGCACTTTTCATGGAAAAATGTGAAAAATTAAATTTTCTAAAAATGAAATAAATGCCTTCTATACACCTCAAACATTCACTCTAAAACTGAAAATTGTTGTTTTTCGCAATATTTTTAGAAATTTTGGCTCTTTTAGTAACATTAACACTTGCACTGAAGCAACTTTTATGCTCATTTCTTGTCTTTCAGGATTTATTATGGGTTTTATTTTGTTTATTTGATGAAAATGAACAACAATACACACCATGGAAACATTTTTGTTTGATATGTTTCGAGTGAGATTTTCATCTAGAACCCAAAGGAGGGGGTATTGGCACTTTTCATGGAAAAATGTGAAAAATAACATTTTCTTAAAATGAAATAAAAGCCTTCTATACACCTCAAACATTCACTCTAAATCTGAAAATTGTTGTTTTTTTGAATATTTTTAGAAATTGGGGCTCTTTTAGTAACATTAACACTTGCGCTGAAGCATCTTTTATGCTCATTTCTTGTCTTTCAGGGTTTATTCTGGGTTTTATTTGGTTTATTTGATGAAATTGAACAAGAATACACACCATGGAAACATTTTTCTTTGATTTGTGTCGAGTGAGATTTTCACCTAGAACCCAAAGGGGGGAGTATTGGCACTTTTCATGGAAAAATGTGAAAAAATAAATATTCTAAAAATGAAATAAATGCCTTCTATACACCTCAAAAATTCATACTTAAACTGAAAATTGTGGTTTTCCCAATATTTTTACAAATTTTGGCTCTTTTAGTAACATTAACACTTGCGCTGAGGCATCTTTTATGCTCATTTCTTGTCTTTCAGGATTTATTCTGGGTTTTATTTTGTTTATTTGATGAAAATGAACAACAATAAACACCATGGAAACATTTTTGTTTGATTTGTTCGAGTGATATTTTCACCTTGATCCCAAAGGGGTATTGGCACTTTTCATGGAAAAATGTGAAAAATTAAATTTTCTAAAAATGAAATAAATGCCTTCTATACACCTCAAACATTCACTCTAAAACTGAAAATTGTTGTTTTTCGCAATAGTTTTAGAAATTTGGGCTCTTTTAGTAACATTAACAATTGCGCTGAAGCATCTTTTATGCTCATTGCTTGTATTTCAGTATTTATTCTGGGATTTATTTTGTTTATTTGATGAAAATGAACAACAATACACATCATGGAAACATTTTTGTTTGATTTGTGTCGAGTGAGATTTTCACCTAGAACCAAAAGGGGGGGGTATTGGCACTTTTCATGGAAAAATGAGAAAAAATAAATATTCTAAAAATGAAATAAATGCCTTCTATACACCTCAAACATTCACTCTTAAACTGAAAATTGTGGTTTTCCCAATATTTTTACAAATTTTGGCTCTTTTAGTAACATTAACACTTGCGCTGAAGCATCTTTTATGCTCATTGCTTGTATTTCAGTATTTATTCTGGGATTTATTTTGTTTATTTGATGAAAATGAACAACAATACACATCATGGAAACATTTTTGTTTGATTTGTGTCGAGTGAGATTTTCACCTAGAACCCAAAGGGGGGGGTATTGGCACTTTTCATGGAAAAATGTGAAAAATAACATTTTCTTAAAATGAAATAAAAGCCTTCTATACACCTCAAACATTCACTCTAAATCTGAAAATTGTTCTTTTTCTGAATATTTTTAGAAATTGGGGCTCTTTTAGTAACATTAACACTTGCGCTGAAGCATCTTTTATGCTCATTTCTTGTCTTTCAGGGTTTATTCTGGGTTTTATTTTGTTTATTTGATGAAATTGAACAAGAATACACACCATGGAAACATTTTTCTTTGATTTGTGTCGAGTGAGATTTTCACCTAGAACCCAAAGGGGGGAGTATTGGCACTTTTCATGGAAAAATGTGAAAAATTAAATTTTCTAAAAATGAAATAAATGCCTTCTATACACCTCAAACATTCATTTTTAAACTGAAAATTGTTGTTTTCCCAATATTTTTACAAATTTTGGCTCTTTAAGTAACATTAGCACTTGCGCTGAAGCATCTTTTATTCTCATTTCTTGTCTTTCAGGATTTATTATGGGTTTTATTTTGTTTATTTGATGAAAATGAACAACATACACATCATGGAAACATTTTTGTTTGTTTTGTGTCCAGTGAGATTTTCACCTAGAACCCAAAGGGGGGTATTGGCACTTTTCATGGAAAAATGTGAAAAAAAAACATTT
This sequence comes from Hetaerina americana, assembly GCF_022747635.1. NCBI lineage: Eukaryota > Metazoa > Arthropoda > Insecta > Odonata > Calopterygidae > Hetaerina > Hetaerina americana. The sequence goes on along the minus strand of NW_027287458.1, from coordinate 2,635 downwards.
TCTAAAAATGAAATAAATGCCTTCTATACACCTCAAACATTCACTCTAAATCTGAAAATTGTTGTTTTTCGCAATATTTTTTAGAAATTTTGGCTCTTTTAGTAACATAAACACTTGCGCTGAAGCATCTTTTATGCTCATGTCTTGTCTTTCAGGATTTATTCTGGGTTTTATTTTGTTTATTTGATGAAAATGAACAACAATACACACCATGGAAACATTTTTGTTTGATTTGTGTCGAGTGAGATTTTCACCTATAACCCGAAGGGGGGGATTGGCACTTTTCATGGAAAAATGAGAAAAAAAAGTTTTCTAAAAATGAAATAAATGCCTTCTATACACCTCAAACATTCACTCTAAAACAGAAGATTGTTGTTTTTCGCAATATTTTTAGAAATTTAGGATCTTTTAGTAACATTTACACCTGCGCTGAAGCATCTTTTATGCTCATTTCTTGTTTCAGTATTTATTCTGGGTTTTATGTTGTTTATTTGATGAAAATGAACAACAATACACACCATGGAAACATTTTTGTTTGATTTGTTCGAGTGAGATTTTCACCTTGATCCCAAAAGGGGGGGTATTGGCACTTTTCATGGAAAAATGTGAAAAATTAAATTTTCTAAAAATGAAATAAATGCCTTCTATACACCTCAAACATTCACTCTAAAACTGAAAATTGTTGTTTTTTGCAATAGTTTTAGAAATTTGGGCTCTTTTAGTAACATTAACAATTGCGCTGAAGCATCTTTTATGCTCATTGCTTGTATTTCAGTATTTTTTCTGGGATTTATTTTGTTTATTTGATGAAAATGAACAACAATACACATCATGGAAACATTTTTGTTTGATTTGTGTCGAGTGAGATTTTCACCTAGAACCCAAAGGGGGGGGTATTGGCACTTTTCATGGAAAAATGAGAAAAAATAAATATTCTAAAAATGAAATAAATGCCTTCTATACACCTCAAAAATTCATACTTAAACTGAAAATTGTGGTTTTCCCAATATTTTTACAAATTTTGGCTCTTTTAGTAACATTAACACTTGCGCTGAGGCATCTTTCATGCTCATTTCTTGTCTTTCAGGATTTATTCTGGGTTTTATTTTGTTTATTTGATGAAAATGAACAACAATAAACACCATGGAAACATTTTTGTTTGATTTGTGTCGAGTGAGATTTTCACCTAGAACCCAAAGGGGGGGGTATTGGGACTTTTCATGGAAAAATGAGAAAAAATAAATATTCTAAAAATGAAATAAATGCCTTCTATACACCTCAAACATTCACTCTTAAACTGAAAATTGTGGTTTTCCGAATATTTTTACAAATTTTGGCTCTTTTAGTAACATTAACACTTGCGCTGAAGCATCTTTTATGCTCATTTCTTGTCTTTCAGGATTTATTCTGGGTTTTATTTTGTTTATTTGATGAAAATGAACAACAATAAACACCATGGAAACATTTTTGTTTGATTTGTTCGAGTGAGATTTTCACCTTGATCCCAAAGGGGGGGTATTGGCACTTTTCATGGAAAAATGTGAAAAATTAAATTTTCTAAAAATGAAATAAATGCCTTCTATACAGCTCAAACATTCACTCTAAAACTGAAAATTGTTTTTTTTCGCAATAGTTTTAGAAATTTGGGCTCTTTTAGTAACATTAACAATTGCGCTGAAGCATCTTTTATGCTCATTGCTTGTATTTCAGTATTTATTCTGGGATTTATTTTGTTTATTTGATGAAAATGAACAACAATACACATCATGGAAACATTTTTGTTTGATTTGTGTCGAGTGAGATTTTCACCTAGAACCAAAAGGGGGGGGTATTGGCACTTTTCATGGAAAAATGAGAAAAAATAAATATTCTAAAAATGAAATAAATGCCTTCTATACACCTCAAACATTCACTCTTAAACTGAAAATAGTGGTTTTCCCAATATTTTTACAAATTTTGGCTCTTTTAGTAACATTAACACTTGCGCTGAAGCATCTTTTATGCTCATTTCTTGTCTTTCAGGATTTATTATGGGTTTTATTTTGTTTATTTGATGAAAATGAACAACAATACACACCATGGAAACATTTTTGTTTGATATGTGTCGAGTGAGATTTTCACCTAGAACCCAAAGGGGGGGGTATTAGCACTTTTCATGGAAAAATGTGAAAAATAACATTTTCTTAAAATGAAATAAATGCCTTCTATACACCTCAAACATTCACTCTTAATCTGAAAATTTTTGTTTTTCGCAATATTTTTAGAAATTTGGGCTCTTTTAGTAACATTTACACCTGCGCTGAAGCATCTTTTATGCTCATTTCTTGTCTTTCAGGGTTTATTCTGGGTTTTATTTTGTTTATTTGATGAAATTGAACAAGAATACACACCATGGAAACATTTTTCTTTGATTTGTGTCGAGTGAGATTTTCACCTAGAACCCAAAGGGGGGAGTATTGGCACTTTTCATGGAAAAATGTGAAAAATTAAATTTTCTAAAAATGAAATAAATGCCTTCTATACACCTCAAACATTCACTCTAAAACTGAAAATTGTTGTTTTTCGCAATATTTTAGAAATTTTGGCTCTTTTAGTAACATTAACACTTGCACTGAAGCAACTTTTATGCTCATTT
>NW_027287457.1:0-60214 GCF_022747635.1 Hetaerina americana | reverse complement strand
TTTCACATTTTTCCACGAAAAAGGCCAATACCCCCCCCTTTGGGTTCTAGGTGAAATTCTCACTTAACACAAATCAAACAAAAATGTTTCCATGGTGTGTATTGTTGTTCATTTTCATCAAATAAACAAAATAAAACCCAGAATAAATCATTAAAGACAAGAAATGAGCATAAAAGATGCCTCAGCGCAAGTGTTAATGTTAGTAAAAGAGCCCAAATTTCAAAAAAATATTGCGAAAAACCACAATCTTCCATTATAGAGTGAATGTTTTAGGTGTATAGAAGGAATTTTTTAATTTTTAGAAATTTTAATTTTTCACATTTTTCCGTGAAAAGTGCCAATACCCCCCCCTTTGGGTTCTAGGTGAAATTCTCACTCGACACAAATCAAACAAAAATGTTTCCATGGTGTGTATTGTTGTTCATTTTCATCAAATAAACAAAATAAAACCCAGAATAAATCATTAAATGCAAGAAATGAGCATAAAAGATGCCTCAGCGCAAAAGTTAATTTTAGTAAAAGAGCCCCAATTTCAAAAAAATATTGCGAAAAACCAACGATCTTCCATTATAGAGTGAATGTTTTAGGTGTATAGAAGGCATTTTTTTAATTTTTAGAAATTTTAATTTTTCACATTTTTCCGTGAAAAGTGCCAATACCCCCCCTTTGGGTTCTAGGCGAAATTCTCACTCGACACAAATCAAACAAAAATGTTTCCATGGTGTGTATTGTTGTTCATTTTCATCAAATAAACAAAATAAAACCCAGAATAAATCATTAAAGACAAGAAATGAGCATAAAAGATGCCTCAGCGCAAAAGTTAATGTTAGTAAAAGAGCCCAAATTTCAAAAAAATATTGCGAAAAACAACAATTTTCCATTATAGAGTGAATGTTTGAGGTGTATAGAAGGCATTTATTTCATTTTTAGAAATTTTAATTTTTCACATTTTTACACGAAAAGTGCCAATACCCCCCCCTTTGGGTTCTAGGTGAAATTCTCACTCGACACAAATAAAACAAAAATGTTTCCATGGTGTGTATTGTTGTTCATTTTCATCAAATAAACAAAATAAAACCCAGAATAAATCATTAAAGACAAGAAATGAGCATAAAAGATGCCTCAGCGCAAGTGTTAATGTTAGTAAAAGAGCCCAAATTTCAAAAAAATATTGCGAAAAACCACAATCTTCCATTATAGAGTGAATGTTTTAGGTGTATAGAAGGCATTTTTTTAATTTTTAGAAATTTTAATTTTTCACATTTTTCCGTGAAAAGTGCCAATACCCCCCCCCTTTGGGTTCTAGGTGAAATTCTCACTCGACACAAATCAAACAAAAATGTTTAAATGGTGTGTATTGTTGTTCATTTTCATCAAATAAACAAAATAAAACCCAGAATAAATCATTAAAGGCAAGAAATGAGCCTAAAAGATGCCTCAGCGCAAAAGTTAATGTTAGTAAAAGAGCCCAAATTTCAAAAAAATATTGCGAAAAACCACAATCTTCCATTATAGAGTGAATGTTTTAGGTGTATAGAAGGCATTTTTTTAATTTAGAGAAATTTTAATTTTTCACATTTTTCCGTGAAAAGTGCCAATACCCCCCCCTTTGGGTTCTAGGTGAAATTCTCACTCGACACAAATCAAACAAAAATGTATCCATGGTGTGTATCGTTGTTCATTTTCATCAAATAAACAAAATAAAACCCAGAATAAATCATTAAAGGCAAGAAATGAGCCTAAAAGATGCCTCAGCGCAAAAGTTAATGTTAGTAAAAGAGCCCAAATTTCGAAAAATATTGCGAAAAAATAAAATCTTCCATTATAGAGTGAATGTTTGAGGTGTATAGAAGGCATTTTTTTAATTTTTAGAAATTTTAATTTTTCACATTTTTCCGTGAAAAGTGCCAATACCCCCCCCTTTGGGTTCTAGGTGAAATTCTCACTCGACACAAATCAAACAAAAATGTTTCCATGGTGTGTATTGTTGTTCATTTTCATCAAATAAACAAAATAAAACCCAGAATAAATCATTAAAGGCAAGAAATGAGCCTAAAAGATGCCTCAGCGCAAAAGTTAATGTTAGTAAAAGAGCCCAAATTTCAAAAAATATTGCGAAAAACAACAATCTTCGATCATAGAGTGAATGTTTGAGGTGTATAGAAGGAATTTATTTCATTTTTAGAAATTTTAATTTTTCACATTTTTCCACGAAAAAGGCCAATACCCCCCCCCCTTTGGGTTCTAGGTGAAATTCTCACTCGACACAAATCAAACAAAAATGTTTCCATGGTGTGTATTGTTGTTCATTTTCATCAAATAAACAAAATAAAACCCAGAATAAATCATTAAAGACAAGAAATGAGCATAAAAGATGCCTCAGCGCAAGTGTTAATGTTAGTAAAAAAGCCCAAATTTCAAAAAATATTGCGAAAAACAACAATCTTCCATTATAGAGTGAATGTTTGAGGTGTATAGAAAGCATTTATTTCATTTTTAGAAATTTTAATTTTTCACATTTTTCCACGAAAATTGCCAATACCCCCCCCTTTGGGTTCTAGGTGAAATTCTCACTCGACACAAATAAAACAAAAATGTTTCCATGGTGTGTATTGTTGTTCATTTTCATCAAAAAAATAAAATAAAACCCAGAATAAATCATTAAAGGCAAGAAATGAGCCTAAAAGATGCCTTCGCGCAAAAGTTAATGTTATTAAAAGAGCCCAAATTTCAAAAAATATTGCGAAAAACAACAATCTTCCATCATAGAGTGAATGTTTGAGGTGTATAGAAGGCATTTATTTCATTTTTAGAAATTTTAATTTTTCACATTTTTCCAAGAAAAGTGCCAATACCCCCCCCTTTTGGTTCTAGGTGAAATTCTCACTCGACACAAATCAAACAAAAATGTTTCCTTGGTGTGTATTGTTTTAATTTTCATCAAATAAACAAAATAAAACCCAGAATAAATCATTAAAGACAAGAAATGAGCATAAAAGATGCCTCAGCGCAAGTGTTATGGGTAGTAAAAGAGCCCAAATTTCAAAAAAATATTGCGAAAAACCACAATCTTCCATTATAGAGTGAATGTTTTAGGTGTATAGAAGGCATTTTTTTAATTTTTAGAAATTTTAATTTTTCACATTTTTCCGTGAAAAGTGCCAATACCCCCCCCTTTGGGTTCTAGGTGAAATTCTCACTCAACACAAATCAAACAAAAATGTTTAAATGGTGTGTCTTGTTGTTCATTTTCATCAAATAAACAAAATAAAACCCAGAATAAATCATTAAAGGCAAGAAATGAGCCTAAAAGATGCCTCAGCGCAAAAGTTAATGTTAGTAAAAGAGCCCAAATTTCGAAAAATATTGCGAAAAAATAAAATCTTCCATTATAGAGTAAATGTTTGAGGTGTATAGAAGGCATTTTTTTAATTTTTAGAAATTTTAATTTTTCACATTTTTCCGTGAAAAGTGCCAATACCCCCCCCTTTGGGTTCTAGGTGAAATTCTCACTCGACACAAATCAAACAAAAATGTTTCCATGGTGTGTATTGTTGTTCATTTTCATCAAATAAACATAATAAAACCCAGAATAAATCATTAAAGACAAGAAATGAGCATAAAAGATGCCTCAGCGCAAGTGTTAATGTTAGTAAAAGAGCCCAAATTTCAAAAAAATATTGCGAAAAACCACAATCTTCCATTATAGAGTGAATGTTTTAGGTGTATAGAAGGCATTTTTTTAATTTTTAATAATTTTAATTTTTCACATTTTTCCGTGAAAAGTGCGATTACCCCCCCCTTTGGGTTCTAGGTGAAATTCTCACTCGAACCAAATCAAACAAAAATGTTTCCATGGTGTGTATTGTTGTTCATTTTCATCAAATAAACAAAATAAAACCCAGAATAAATCATTAAAGGCAAGAAATGAGCCTAAAAGATGCCTCAGCGCAAAAGTTAATTTTAGTAAAAGAGCCCAAATTTCAAAAAATATTGCGAAAAACAACAATCTTCCATCATAGAGTGAATGTTTGAGGTGTATAGAAGGCATTTATTTCATTTTTAGAAATTTTAATTTTTCACATTTTTCCACGAAAAAGGCCAATACCCCCCCCTTTGGGTTCTAGGTGAAATTCTCACTCAACACAAATCAAACAAAAATGTTTCCATGGTGTGTATTGTTGTTCATTTTCATCAAATAAACAAAATAAAACCCAGAATAAATCATTAAAGGCAAGAAATGAGCCTAAAAGATGCCTCAGCGCAAAAGTTAATGTTAGTAAAAGAGCCCAAATTTCGAAAAATATTGCGAAAAAATAAAATCTTCCATTATAGAGTAAATGTTTGAGGTGTATAGAAGGCATTTTTTTAATTTTTATAAATTTTAATTTTTCACATTTTTCCGTGAAAAGTGCCAATACCCCCCCCTTTGGGTTCTAGGTGAAATTCTCACTCGACACAAATCAAACAAAAATGTTTCCATGGTGTGTATTGTTGTTCATTTTCATCAAATAAACAAAATAAAACCCAGAATAAATCATTAAAGGCAAGAAATGAGCCTAAAAGATGCCTCAGCGCAAAAGTTAATGTTAGTAAAAGAGCCCAAATTTCAAAAAATATTGCGAAAAACGACAATCTTCCATTATAGAGTGAATGTTTGAGGTGTATAGAAGGCATTTATTTCATTTTTAGAAATTTTAATTTTTCACATTTTTCCACGAAAAGTGCCAATACCCCCCCCTTTGGGTTCTAGGTGAAATTCTCACTCGACACAAATCAACCAAAAATGTTTCCATGGTGTGTATTGTTGTTCATTTTCATCAAATAAACAAAATAAAACCCAGAATAAATCATTAAAGACAAGAAATGAGCATAAAAGATGCCTCAGCGCAAGTGTTATGGGTAGTAAAAGAGCCCAAATTTCAAAAAATATTGCGAAAAACAACAATCTTCCATTATAGAGTGAATGTTTGAGGTGTATAGAAGGCATTTATTTCATTTTTAGAAATTTTAATTTTTCACATTTTTCCATGAAAAGTGCCAATACCCCCCCCCTTTGGGTTCTAGGTGAAATTCTCACTCGACACATATCAACCAAAAATTTTCCATAGTGTGTATTGTTGTTCATTTTCATCAAATAAACAAAATAAAACCCAGAATAAATCATTAAAGACAAGAAATGAGCATAAAAGATGCCTCAGCGAAAGTGTTAATGTTAGTAAAAGAGCCCAAATTTCAAAAAATATTGCGAAAAACAACAATCTTCCATTATAGAGTGAATGTTTTAGGTGTATAGAAGGCATTTTTTTAATTTTTAGAAATTTTAATTTTTCACATTTTTCCGTGAAAAGTGCCAATACCCCCCCCTTTGGGTTCTAGGTGAAATTCTCACTCGACACAAATCAAACAAAAATGTTTCCATGGTGTGTATTGTTGTTCATTTTCATCAAATAAACATAATAAAACCCAGAATAAATCATTAAAGACAAGAAATGAGCATAAAAGATGCCTCAGCGCAAGTGTTAATGTTAGTAAAAGAGCCCAAATTTCAAAAAAAAATTGCGAAAAACCACAATCTTCCATTATAGAGTGAATGTTTTAGGTGTATAGAAGGCATTTTTTTAATTTTTAATAATTTTAATTTTTCACATTTTTCCGTGAAAAGTGCGATTACCCCCCCCTTTGGGTTCTAGGTGAAATTCTCACTCGACACAAATAAAACAAAAATGTTTCCATGGTGTGTATTGTTGTTCATTTTCATCAAAAAATAAAATAAAACCCAGAATAAATCATTAAAGGCAAGAAATGAGCCTAAAAGATGCCTTCGCGCAAAAGTTAATGTTATTAAAAGAGCCCAAATTTCAAAAAATATTGCGAAAAACAACAATCTTCCATCATAGAGTGAATGTTTGAGGTGTATAGAAGGCATTTATTTCATTTTTAGAAATTTTAATTTTTCACATTTTTCCAAGAAAAGTGCCAATACCCCCCCCTTTTGGTTCTAGGTGAAATTCTCACTCGACACAAATCAAACAAAAATGTTTCCATGGTGTGTATTGTTTTAATTTTCATCAAATAAACAAAATAAAACCCAGAATAAATCATTAAAGACAAGAAATGAGCATAAAAGATGCCTCAGCGCAAGTGTTAATGTTAGTAAAAGAGCACAAATTTCAAAAAAATATTGCGAAAAACCACAATCTTCCATTATAGAGTGAATGTTTTAGGTGTATAGAAGGCATTTTTTTAATTTTTAGAAATTTTAATTTTTCACATTTTTCCGTGAAAAGTGCCAATACCCCCCCCTTTGGGTTCTAGGTGAAATTCTCACTCGACACAAATCAAACAAAAATGTTTAAATGGTGTGTATTGTTGTTCATTTTCATCAAATAAACAAAATAAAACCCAGAATAAATCATTAAAGGCAAGAAATGAGCCTAAAAGATGCCTCAGCGCAAAAGTTAATGTTAGTAAAAGAGCCCAAATTTCGAAAAATATTGCGAAAAAATAAAATCTTCCATTATAGAGTAAATGTTTGAGGTGTATAGAAGGCATTTTTTTAATTTTTAGAAATTTTAATTTTTCACATTTTTCCGTGAAAAGTGCCAATACCCCCCCCTTTGGGTTCTAGGTGAAATTCTCACTCGACACAAATCAAACAAAAATGTTTCCATGGTGTGTATTGTTGTTCATTTTCATCAAATAAACATAATAAAACCCAGAATAAATCATTAAAGACAAGAAATGAGCATAAAAGATGCCTCAGCGCAAGTGTTAATGTTAGTAAAAGAGCCCAAATTTCAAAAAAATATTGCGAAAAACCACAATCTTCCATTATAGAGTGAATGTTTTAGGTGTATAGAAGGCATTTTTTTAATTTTTAATAATTTTAATTTTTCACATTTTTCCGTGAAAAGTGCGATTACCCCCCCCTTTGGGTTCTAGGTGAAATTCTCACTCGAACCAAATCAAACAAAAATGTTTCCATGGTGTGTATTGTTGTTCATTTTCATCAAATAAACAAAATAAAACCCAGAATAAATCATTAAAGGCAAGAAATGAGCCTAAAAGATGCCTCAGCGCAAAAGTTAATTTTAGTAAAAGAGCCCAAATTTCAAAAAATATTGCGAAAAACAACAATCTTCCATCATAGAGTGAATGTTTGAGGTGTATAGAAGGCATTTATTTCATTTTTAGAAATTTTAATTTTTCACATTTTTCCACGAAAAAGGCCAATACCCCCCCCTTTGGGTTCTAGGTGAAATTCTCACTCAACACAAATCAAACAAAAATGTTTCCATGGTGTGTATTGTTGTTCATTTTCATCAAATAAACAAAATAAAACCCAGAATAAATCATTAAAGACAAGAAATGAGCATAAAAGATGCCTCAGCGCAAGTGTTAATGTTAGTAAAAGAGCCCAAATTTCAAAAAAATACTGCGAAAAACCACAATCTTCCATTATAGAGTGAATGTTTGAGGTGTATAGAAGGCATTTATTTCATTTTTAGAAATTTTAATTTTTCACATTTTTCCACGAAAAAGGCCAATACCCCCCCCTTTGGGTTCTAGGTGAAATTCTCACTCGACACAATAAAACAAAAATGTTTCCATGGTGTGTATTGTTGTTCATTTTCATCAAATAAACAAAATAAAACCCAGAATAAATCATTAAAGACAAGAAATGAGCATAAAAGATGCCTCAGCGCAAGTGTTAATGTTAGTAAAAGAGCCCAAATTTCAAAAAAATATTGCGAAAAACCACAATCTTCCATTATAGAGTGAATGTTTTAGGTGTATAGAAGGCATTTTTTTAATTTTTAGAAATTTTAATTTTTCACATTTTTCCGTGAAAAGTGCCAATACCCCCCCCTTTGGGTTCTAGGTGAAATTCTCAATCGACACAAATCAAACAAAAATGTTTAAATGGTGTGTATTGTTGTTCATTTTCATCAAATAAACAAAATAAAACCCAGAATAAATCATTAAAGGCAAGAAATGAGCCTAAAAGATGCCTCAGCGCAAAAGTTAATGTTAGTAAAAGAGCCCAAATTTCGAAAAATATTGCGAAAAAATAAAATCTTCCATTATAGAGTGAATGTTTGAGGTGTATAGAAGGCATTTATTTCATTTTTAGAAATTTTAATTTTTCACATTTTTCCACGAAAAGTGCCAATACCCCCCCCTTTGGGTTCTAGGTGAAATTCTCACTCGACACAAATAAAACAAAAATGTTTCCATGGTGTGTATTGTTGTTCATTTTCATCAAATAAACAAAATAAAACCCAGAATAAATCATTAAAGGCAAGAAATGAGCCTAAAAGATGCCTCAGCGCAAAAGTTAATGTTAGTAAAAGAGCCCAAATTTCAAAAAATATTGCGAAAAACAACAATCTTCGATCATAGAGTGAATGTTTGAGGTGTATAGAAGGCATTTATTTCATTTTTAGAAATTTTAATTTTTCACATTTTTCCACGAAAAAGGCCAATACCCCCCCCTTTGTGTTCTAGGTGAAATTCTCACTCGACACAAATCAACCAAAAATGTTTCCATGGTGTGTATTGTTGTTCATTTTCATCAAATAAACAAAATAAAACCCAGAATAAATCATTAAAGACAAGAAATGAGCATAAAAGATGCCTCAGCGCAAGTGTTATGGGTAGTAAAAGAGCCCAAATTTCAAAAAATATTGCGAAAAACAACAATCTTCCATTATAGAGTGAATGTTTGAGGTGTATAGAAGGCATTTATTTCATTTTTAGAAATTTTAATTTTTCACATTTTTCCATGAAAAGTGCCAATACCCCCCCTTTGGGTTCTAGGTGAAATTCTCACTCGACACATATCAACCAAAAATTTTCCATAGTGTGTATTGTTGTTCATTTTCATCAAATAAACAAAATAAAACCTAGAATAAATCATTAAAGACAAGAAATGAGCATAAAAGATGCCTCAGCGAAAGTGTTAATGTTAGTAAAAGAGCCCAAATTTCAAAAAATATTGCGAAAAACAACAATCTTCCATTATAGAGTGAATGTTTTAGGTGTATAGAAGGCATTTTTTTAATTTTTAGAAATTTTAATTTTTCACATTTTTCCGTGAAAAGTGCCAATACCCCCCCCTTTGGGTTCTAGGTGAAATTCTCACTCGACACAAATCAAACAAAAATGTTTCCATGGTGTGTATTGTTGTTCATTTTCATCAAATAAACATAATAAAACCCAGAATAAATCATTAAAGACAAGAAATGAGCATAAAAGATTCCTCAGCGCAAGTGTTAATGTTAGTAAAAGAGCCCAAATTTCAAAAAAATATTGCGAAAAACCACAATCTTCCATTATAGAGTGAATGTTTTAGGTGTATAGAAGGCATTTTTTTAATTTTTAATAATTTTAATTTTTCACATTTTTCCGTGAAAAGTGCGATTACCCCCCCCTTTGGGTTCTAGGTGAAATTCTCACTCGAACCAAATCAAACAAAAATGTTTCCATGGTGTGTATTGTTGTTCATTTTCATCAAATAAAAAAAATAAAACCCAGAATAAATCATTAAAGGCAAGAAATGAGCCTAAAAGATGCCTCAGCGCAAAAGTTAATTTTAGTAAAAGAGCCCAAATTTCAAAAAATATTGCGAAAAACAACAATCTTCCATCATAGAGTGAATGTTTGAGGTGTATAGAAGGCATTTATTTCATTTTTAGAAATTTTAATTTTTCACATTTTTCCACGAAAAAGGCCAATACCCCCCCCTTTGGGTTCTAGGTGAAATTCTCACTCGACACAATAAAACAAAAATGTTTCCATGGTGTGTATTGTTGTTCATTTTCATCAAATAAACAAAATAAAACCCAGAATAAATCATTAAAGGCAAGAAATGAGCCTAAAAGATGCCTTCGCGCAAAAGTTAATGTTAGTAAAAGAGCCCAAATTTCAAAAAATATTGCGAAAAACAACAATCTTCCATCATAGAGTGAATGTTTGTGGTGTATAGAAGGCATTTATTTCATTTTTATAAATTTTAATTTTTCACATTTTTCCATGAAAAGTGCCAATACCCCCCCCTTTGGGTTCTAGGTGAAATTCTCACTCAACACAAATCAAACAAAAATGTTTCCATGGTGTGTATTGTTTTCATTTTCATCAAATAAACAAAATAAAACCCAGAATAAATCATTAAAGACAAGAAATGAGCCTAAAAGATGCCTCAGCGCAAAAGTTAATGTTAGTAAAAGAGCCCAAATTTCGAAAAATATTGCGAAAAAATAAAATCTTCCATTATAGAGTAAATGTTTGAGGTGTATAGAAGGTATTTTTTTAATTTTTATAAATTTTAATTTTTCACATTTTTCCGTGAAAAGTGCCAATACCCCCCCCTTTGGGTTCTAGGTGAAATTCTCACTCGACACAAATCAAACAAAAATGTTTCCATGGTGTGTATTGTTGTTCATTTTCATCAAATAAACAAAATAAAACCCAGAATAAATCATTAAAGGCAAGAAATGAGCCTAAAAGATGCCTCAGCGCAAAAGTTAATGTTAGTAAAAGAGCCCAAATTTCAAAAAATATTGCGAAAAACAACAATCTTCGATCATAGAGTGAATGTTTGAGGTGTATAGAAGGCATTTATTTCATTTTTAGAAATTTTAATTTTTCACATTTTTCCACGAAAAAGGCCAATACCCCCCCCTTTGGGTTCTAGGTGAAATTCTCACTCGACACAAATCAAACAAAAATGTTTCCATGGTGTGTATTGTTGTTCATTTTCATCAAATAAACAAAATAAAACCAAGAATAAATCATTAAAGACAAGAAATGAGCATAAAAGATGCCTCAGCGCAAGTGTTAATGTTAGTAAAAGAGCCCAAATTTCAAAAAATATTGCGAAAAACAACAATCTTCCATTATAGAGTGAATGTTTGAGGTGTATAGAAGGCATTTATTTCATTTTTAGAAATTTTAATTTTTCACATTTTTCCACGAAAAGTGCCAATACCCCCCCCTTTGGGTTCTAGTTGAAATTCTCACTCGACACAAATAAAACAAAAATGTTTCCATGGTGTGTATTGTTGTTCATTTTCATCAAAAAAATAAAATAAAACCCAGAATAAATCATTAAAGGCAAGAAATGAGCCTAAAAGATGCCTTCGCGCAAAAGTTAATGTTAGTAAAAGAGCCCAAATTTCAAAAAATATTGCGAAAAACAACAATCTTCCATCATAGAGTGGATGTTTGAGGTGTATAGAAGGCATTTATTTCATTTTTAGAAATTTTAATTTTTCACATTTTTCCATGAAAAGTGCCAATACCCCCCCCCTTTGGGTTCTAGGTGAAATTCTCACTCAACACAAATCAAACAAAATGTTTCCATGGTGTGTATTGTTTTCATTTTCATCAAATAAACAAAATAAAACCCAGAATAAATCATTAAAGACAAGAAATGAGCCTAAAAGATGCCTCAGCGCAAATGTTAATGTTAGTATAAGAGCCCAAATTTCAAAAAATATTGCGAAAAACGACAATCTTCCATTATAGAGTGAATGTTTGAGGTGTATAGAAGGCATTTATTTCATTTTTAGAAATTTTAATTTTTCACATTTTTCCACGAAAAGTGCCAATACCCCCCCCCTTTGGGTTCTAGGTGAAATTCTCACTCGACACAAATAAAACAAAAATGTTTCCATGGTGTGTATTTTTGTTCATTTTCATCAAATAAACAAAATAAAACCCAGAATAAATCATTAAAGGCAAGAAATGAGCCTAAAAGATGCCTCAGCGCAAAAGTTAATGTTAGTAAAAGAGCCCTTATTTCAAAAAATATTGCGAAAAACAACAATTTTCCATCATAGAGTGAATGTTTGAGGTGTATAGAAGGCATTTATTTCATTTTTAGGAATTTTAATTTTTCACATTTTTCCGTGAAAAGTGCGATTACCCCCCCCTTTGGGTTCTAGGTGAAATTCTCACTCGACACAAATAAAACAAAAATGTTTCCATGGTGTGTATTGTTGTTCATTTTCATCAAAAAAATAAAATAAAACCCAGAATAAATCATTAAAGGCAAGAAATGAGCCTAAAAGATGCCTTCGCGCAAAAGTTAATGTTATTAAAAGAGCCCAAATTTCAAAAAATATTGCGAAAAACAACAATCTTCCATCATTGAGTGAATGTTTTAGGTATATAGAAGGCATTTTTTTAATTTTTAGAAATTTTAATTTTTCACATTTTTCCGTGAAAAGTGCGATTACCCCCCCCTTTGGGTTCTAAGTGAAATTCTCACTCAACACAAATCAAACAAAAATGTTTCCATGGTGTGTATTGTTGTTCATTTTCATCAAATAAACAAAATAAAACCCAGAATAAATCATTAAAGACAAGAAATGAGCCTAAAAGATGCCTCTGCGCAAATGTTAATGTTAGTAAAAGAGCCCAAATTTCAAAAAATATTGCGAAAAACAACAATCTTCCATCATAGAGTGAATGTTTGAGGTGTATAGAAGGCATTTATTTCATTTTTAGAAATTTTAATTTTTCACATTTTTCCGTGAAAAGTGCCAATACCCCCCCCTTTGGGTTCTAGGTGAAATTCTCACTCGACACAAATCAAACAAAAATGTTTCCATGGTGTGTATTGTTGTTCATTTTCATCAAATAAACAAAATAAAACCCAGAATAAATCATTAAAGGCAAGAAATGAGCCTAAAAGATGCCTCAGCGCAAAAGTTAATGTTAGTAAAAGAGCCCAAATTTCAAAAAATATTGCGAAAAACAACAATCTTCCATTATAGAGTGAATGTTTGAGGTGTATAGAAGGCATTTATTTCATTTTTAGAAATTTTATTTTTTCACATTTTTCCACGAAAAGTGCCAATACCCCCCCCTTTGGGTTCTAGGTGAAATTCTCACTCGACAGAAATAAAACAAAAATGTTTCCATGGTGTGTATTGTTGTTCATTTTCATCAAAAAAATAAAATAAAACCCAGAATAAATCATTAAAGGCAAGAAATGAGCCTAAAAGATGCCTTCGCGCAAAAGTTAAAGTTAGTAAAAGAGCCCAAATTTCAAAAAATATTGCGAAAAACAACAATCTTCCATCATAGAGTGAATGTTTGAGGTGTATAGAAGGCATTTACTTCATTTTTAGAAATTTTAATTTTTCACATTTTTCCATGAAAAGTGCCAATACCCCCCTTTGGGTTCTAGGTGAAATTCTCACTCAACACAAATCAAACAAAAATGTTTCCATGGTGTGTATTGTTTTCATTTTCATCAAATAAACAAAATAAAACCCAGAATAAATCATTAAAGACAAGAAATGAGCCTAAAAGATGCCTCAGCGCAAATGTTAATGTTAGTAAAAGAGCCCAAATTTCAAAAAATATTGCGAAAAACGACAATCTTCCATTATAGAGTGAATGTTTGAGGTGTATAGAAGGCATTTATTTCATTTTTAGAAATTTTAATTTTTCACATTTTTCCACGAAAAGTGCCAATACCCCCCCCTTTGGGTTCTAGGTGAAATTCTCACTCGACACAAATAAAACAAAAATGTTTCCATGGTGTGTATTGTTGTTCATTTTCATCAAATAAACAAAATAAAACCCAGAATAAATCATTAAAGGCAAGAAATGAGCCTAAAAGATGCCTCAGCGCAAAAGTTAATGTAAGTAAAAGAGCCCTTATTTCAAAAAATATTGCGAAAAACAACAATTTTCCATCAAAGAGTGAATGTTTGAGGTGTATAGAAGGCATTTATTTCATTTTTAGAAATTTTAATTTTTCACATTTTTCCACGAAAAAGGCCAATACCCCCCCCTTTGGGTTCTAGGTGAAATTCTCACTCGACACAATAAAACAAAAATGTTTCCATGGTGTGTATTGTTGTTCATTTTCATCAAATAAACAAAATAAAACCCAGAATAAATCATTAAAGACAAGAAATGAGCATAAAAGATGCCTCAGCGAAAGTGTTAATGTTAGTAAAAGAGCCCAAATTTCAAAAAATATTGCGAAAAACCACAATCTTCCATTATAGAGTGAATGTTTTAGGTGTATAGAAGGCATTTTTTTAATTTTTAGAAATTTTAATTTTTCACATTTTTCCGTGAAAAGTGCCAATACCCCCCCCTTTGGGTTCTAGGTGAAATTCTCACTCGACACAAATCAAACAAAAATGTTTAAATGGTGTGTATTGTTGTTCATTTTCATCAAATAAACAAAATAAAACCCAGAATAAATCATTAAAGGCAAGAAAGGAGCCTAAAAGATGCCTCAGCGCAAAAGTTAATGTTAGTAAAAGAGCCCAAATTTCGAAAAATATTGCGAAAAAATAAAATCTTCCATTATAGAGTAAATGTTTGAGGTGTAGGGAAGGCATTTTTTTAATTTTTAGAAATTTTAATTTTTTCATTTTTCCGTGAAAAGTGCCAATACCCCCCCCTTTGGGTTCTAGGTGAAATTCTCACTCGACACAAATCAAACAAAAATGTTTCCATGGTGTGTATTGTTGTTCATTTTCATCAAATAAACAAAATAAAACCCAGAATAAATCATTAAAGGCAAGAAATGAGCCTAAAAGATGCCTCAGCGCAAAAGTTAATGTGAGTAAAAGAGCCCAAATTTCAAAAAATATTGCGAAAAACAACAATCTTCGATCATAGAGTGAATGTTTGAGGTGTATAGAAGGCATTTATTTCATTTTTAGAAATTTTAATTTTTCACATTTTTCCACGAAAAAGGCCAATACCCCCCCCTTTGGGTTCTAGGTGAAATTCTCACTCGACACAAATCAAACAAAAATGTTTCCATGGTTTGTATTGTTGTTCATTTTCATCAAATAAACAAAATAAAACCCAGAATAAATCATTAAAGACAAGAAATGAGCATAAAAGATGCCTCAGCGCAAATGTTAATGTTAGTAAAAGAGCCCAAATTTCAAAAAAATATTGCGAAAAACCACAATCTTCCATTATAGAGTGAATGTTTTAGGTGTATAGAAGGCATTTTTTTAATTTTTAGAAATTTTAATTTTTCACATTTTTCCGTGAAAAGTGCCAATACCCCACCCTTTGGGTTCTAGGTGAAATTCTCACTCGACACAAATCAAACAAAAATGTTTCCATGGTGTGTATTGTTGTTTATTTTCATCAAATAAACAAAATAAAACCCAGAATAAATCATTAAAGACAAGAAATGAGCATAAAAGATGCCTCAGCGCAAATGTTAATGTTAGTAAAAGAGCCCAAATTTCAAAAAATATTGCAAAAACAACAATCTTCCATTATAGAGTGAATGTTTGAGGTGTATAGAAGGCATTTATTTCATTTTTAGAAATTTTAATTTTTCACATTTTTCCACGAAAAGTGCCAATACCCCCCCCTTTGGGTTCTAGGTGAAATTCTCACTCGACACAAATAAAACAAAAATGTTTCCATGGTGTGTATTGTTGTTCATTTTCATCAAATAAACAAAATAAAACCCAGAATAAATCATTAAAGGCAAGAAATGAGCCTAAAAGATGCCTCAGCGCAAAAGTTAATGTTAGTAAAAGAGACCTTATTTCAAAAAATATTGGGAAAAAACAACAATTTTCCATCATAGAGTGAATGTTTGAGGTGTATAGAAGGCATTTATTTCATTTTTAGAAATTTTAATTTTTCACATTTTTCCATGAAAAGTGCGATTACCCCCCCCTTTGGGTTCTAGGTGAAATTCTCACTCAACACAAATCAAACAAAAATGTTTCCATGGTGTGTATTGTAGTTCATTTTCATCAAATAAACAAAATAAAACCCAGAATAAATCATTAAAGACAAGAAATGAGCCTAAAAGATGCCTCAGCGCAAATGTTAATGTTAGTAAAAGAGCCCAAATTTCAAAAAATATTGCGAAAAACAACAATCTTCCATCATAGAGTGAATGTTTGAGGTTTATAGAAGGCATTTATTTCATTTTTAGAAATTTTAATTTTTCACATTTTTCCACGAAAAAGGCCAATACCCCCCCTTTGGGTTCTAGGTGAAATTCTCACTCAACACAAATCAAACAAAAATGTTTCCATGGTGTGTATTGTTGTTCATTTTCATCAAATAAACAAAATAAAACCCAGAATAAATCATTAAAGACAAGAAATGAGCATAAAAGATGCCTCAGCGCAAGTGTTAATGTTAGTAAAAGAGCCCAAATTTCAAAAAAATATTGCGAAAAACCACAATCTTCCATTATAGAGTGAATGTTTTAGGTGTATAGAAGGCATTTTTTTAATTTTTAGAAATTTTAATTTTTCACATTTTTCCGTGAAAAGTGCGATTACCCCCCCCCTTTGGGCTCTAGGTGAAATTCTCACTCGAACCAAATCAAACAAAAATGTTTCCATGGTGTGTATTGTTGTTCATTTTCATCAAATAAACAAAATAAAACCCAGAATAAATCATTAAAGGCAAGAAATGAGCCTAAAAGATGCCTCAGCGCAAAAGTTAATTTTAGTAAAAGAGCCCAAATTTCAAAAAATATTGCGAAAAACAACAATCTTCCATCATAGAGTGAATGTTTGAGGTGTATAGAAGGCATTTATTTCATTTTTAGAAATTTTAATTTTTCACATTTTTCCACGAAAAAGGCCAATACCCCCCCCTTTGGGTTCTAGGTGAAATTCTCACTTAACACAAATCATACAAAAATGTTTCCATGGTGTGTATTGTTGTTCATTTTCATCAAATAAACAAAATAAAACCCAGAATAAATCATTAAAGACAAGAAATGAGCATAAAAGATGCCTCAGCGCAAGTGTTAATGTTAGTAAAAGAGCCCAAATTTCAAAAAAATATTGCGAAAAACCACAATCTTCCATTATAGAGTGAATGTTTTAGGTGTATAGAAGGCATTTTTTTAATTTTTAATAATTTTAATTTTTCACATTTTTCCGTGAAAAGTGCGATTACCCCCCCCTTTGGGTTCTAGGTGAAATTCTCACTCGAACCAAATCAAACAAAAATGTTTCCATGGTGTGTATTGTTGTTCATTTTCATCAAATAAACAAAATAAAACCCAGAATAAATCATTAAAGGCAAGAAATGAGCCTAAAAGATGCCTCAGCGCAAAAGTTAATGTGAGTAAAAGAGCCCAAATTTCAAAAAATATTGCGAAAAAACAACAATCTTCGATCATAGAGTGAATGTTTGAGGTGTATAGAAGGCATTTATTTCATTTTTAGAAATTTTAATTTTTCACATTTTTCCACGAAAAAGGCCAATACCCCCCCCCTTTGGGTTCTAGGTGAAATTCTCACTCGACACAAATCAAACAAAAATGTTTCCATGGTTTGTATTGTTGTTCATTTTCATCAAATAAACAAAATAAAACCCAGAATAAATCATTAAAGACAAGAAATGAGCATAAAAGATGCCTCAGCGCAAATGTTAATGTTAGTAAAAGAGCCCAAATTTCAAAAAAATATTGCGAAAAACCACAATCTTCCATTATAGAGTGAATGTTTTAGGTGTATAGAAGGCATTTTTTTAATTTTTAGAAATTTTAATTTTTCACATTTTTCCGTGAAAAGTGCCAATACCCCCCCCTTTGGGTTCTAGGTGAAATTCTCACTCGACACAAATCAAACAAAAATGTTTCCATGGTGTGTATTGTTGTTTATTTTCATCAAATAAACAAAATAAAACCCAGAATAAATCATTAAAGACAAGAAATGAGCATAAAAGATGCCTCAGCGCAAATGTTAATGTTAGTAAAAGAGCCCAAATTTCAAAAAATATTGCAAAAACAACAATCTTCCATTATAGAGTGAATGTTTGAGGTGTATAGAAGGCATTTATTTCATTTTTAGAAATTTTAATTTTTCACATTTTTCCACGAAAAGTGCCAATACCCCCCCCTTTGGGTTCTAGGTGAAATTCTCACTCGACACAAATAAAACAAAAATGTTTCCATGGTGTGTATTGTTGTTCATTTTCATCAAATAAACAAAATAAAACCCAGAATAAATCATTAAAGGCAAGAAATGAGCCTAAAAGATGCCTCAGCGCAAAAGTTAATGTTAGTAAAAGAGACCTTATTTCAAAAAATATTGGGAAAAACAACAATTTTCCATCATAGAGTGAATGTTTGAGGTGTATAGAAGGCATTTATTTCATTTTTAGAAATTTTAATTTTTCACATTTTTCCATGAAAAGTGCGATTACCCCCCCCTTTGGGTTCTAGGTGAAATTCTCACTCAACACAAATCAAACAAAAATGTTTCCATGGTGTGTATTGTTGTTCATTTTCATCAAATAAACAAAATAAAACCCAGAATAAATCATTAAAGACAAGAAATGAGCCTAAAAGATGCCTCAGCGCAAATGTTAATGTTAGTAAAAGAGCCCAAATTTCAAAAAATATTGCGAAAAACAACAATCTTCCATCATAGAGTGAATGTTTGAGGTGTATAGAAGGCATTTATTTCATTTTTAGAAATTTTAATTTTTCACATTTTTCCACGAAAAAGGCCAATACCCCCCCCTTTGGGTTCTAGGTGAAATTCTCACTCAACACAAATCAAACAAAAATGTTTCCATGGTGTGTATTGTTGTTCATTTTCATCAAATAAACAAAATAAAACCCAGAATAAATCATTAAAGACAAGAAATGAGCATAAAAGATGCCTCAGCGCAAGTGTTAATGTTAGTAAAAGAGCCCAAATTTCAAAAAAATATTGCGAAAAAACCACAATCTTCCATTATAGAGTGAATGTTTAAGTGTATAGAAGCATTTTTTTAATTTTTAGAAATTTTAATTTTTCACATTTTTCCGTGAAAAGTGCGATTACCCCCCCCTTTGGGCTCTAGGTGAAATTCTCACTCGAACCAAATCAAACAAAAATGTTTCCATGGTGTGTATTGTTGTTCATTTTCATCAAATAAACAAAATAAAACCCAGAATAAATCATTAAAGGCAAGAAATGAGCCTAAAAGATGCCTCAGCGCAAAAGTTAATTTTAGTAAAAGAGCCCAAATTTCAAAAAATATTGCGAAAAACAACAATCTTCCATCATAGAGTGAATGTTTGAGGTGTATAGAAGGCATTTATTTCATTTTTAGAAATTTTAATTTTTCACATTTTTCCACGAAAAAGGCCAATACCCCCCCCCTTTGGGTTCTAGGTGAAATTCTCACTCGACACAATAAAACAAAAATGTTTCCATGGTGTGTATTGTTGTTCATTTTCATCAAATAAACAAAATAAAACCCAGAATAAATCATTAAAGACAAGAAATGAGCATAAAAGATGCCTCAGCGCAAGTGTTAATGTTAGTAAAAGAGCCCAAATTTCAAAAAAATATTGCGAAAAACCACAATCTTCCATTATAGAGTGAATGTTTTAGGTGTATAGAAGGCATTTTTTTAATTTTTAGAAATTTTAATTTTTCACATTTTTCCGTGAAAAGTGCCAATACCCCCCCCTTTGGGTTCTAGGTGAAATTCTCACTCGACACAAATCAAACAAAAATGTTTAAATGGTGTTTATTGTTGTTCATTTTCATCAAATAAACAAAATAAAACCCAGAATAAATCATTAAAGGCAAGAAATGAGCCTAAAAGATGCCTCAGCGCAAAAGTTAATGTTAGTAAAAGAGCCCAAATTTCGAAAAATATTGCGAAAAAATAAAATCTTCCATTATAGAGTAAATGTTTGAGGTGTATAGAAGGCATTTTTTTAATTTTTAGAAATTTTAATTTTTCACATTTTTCCACGAAAAGTGCCAATACCCCCCCCCTTTGGGTTCTAGGTGAAATTCTCACTCGACACAAATCAAACAAAAATGTTTCCATGGTTTGTATTGTTGTTCATTTTCATCAAATAAACAAAATAAAACCCAGAATAAATCATTAAAGACAAGAAATGAGCATAAAAGATGCCTCAGCGCAAGTGTTAATGTTAGTAAAAGAGCCCAAATTTCAAAAAATATTGCGAAAAACAACAATCTTCCATTATAGAGTGAATGTTTTAGGTGTATAGAAGGCATTTTTTTAATTTTTAGAAATTTTAATTTTTCACATTTTTCCGTGAATAGTGCCAAATACCCCCCCCTAGGTGAAATTCTCACTCCACACAAATCAAACAAAAATGTTTCCATGGTGTGTATTGTTGTTCATTTTCATCAAATAAACAAAATAAAACCCAGAATAAATCATTAAAGAGAAGAAATGAGCATAAAAGATGCCTCAGCGCAAATGTTAATGTTAGTAAAAGAGCCCAAATTTCAAAAAAATATTGCGAAAAACCACAATCTTCCATTATAGAGTGAATGTTTTAGGTGTATAGAAGGCATTTTTTTAATTTTTAGAAATTTTAATTTTCACATTTTTCCGTGAAAAGTGCCAATACCCCCCCCTTTGGGTTCTAGGTGAAATTCTCACTCGACACAAATCAAACAAAAATGTTTCCATGGTGTGTATTGTTGTTTATTTTCATCAAATAAACAAAATAAAACCCAGAATAAATCATTAAAGACAAGAAATGAGCATAAAAGATGCCTCAGCGCAAATGTTAATGTTAGTAAAAGAGCCCAAATTTCAAAAAATATTGCGAAAAACAACAATCTTCCATTATAGAGTGAATGTTTGAGGTGTATAGAAGGCATTTATTTCATTTTTAGAAATTTTAATTTTTCACATTTTTCCGTGAAAAGTGCCAATACCCCCCTTTGGGTTCTAGGTGAAATTCTCACTCGACACAAATCAAACAAAAATGTTTCCATGGTGTGTATTGTTGTTCATTTTCATCAAATATACAAAATAAAACCCAGAATAATTCATTAAAGGCAAGAAATGAGCCTAAAAGATGCCTCAGCGCAAATGTTAATGTTAGTAAAAGAGCCCAAATTTCAAAAAATATTGCGAAAAACAACAATCTTCCATCATAGAGTGAATGTTTGAGGTGTATAGAAGGCATTTATTTCATTTTTAGAAATTTTAATTTTTCACATTTTTCCACGAAAAAGGCCAATACCCCCCCCTTTGGGTTCTAGGTGAAATTCTCACTCAACACAAATCAAGCAAAAATGTTTCCATGGTGTGTATTGTTGTTCATTTTCATCAAATAAACAAAATAAAACCCAGAATAAATCATTAAAGACAAGAAATGAGCATAAAAGATGCCTCAGCGCAAGTGTTAATGTTAGTAAAAGAGCCCAAATTTCAAAAAAATATTGCGAAAAACCACAATCTTCCATTATAGAGTGAATGTTTTAGGTGTATAGAAGGAATTTTTTTAATTTTTAGAAATTTTAATTTTTCACATTTTTCCGTGAAAAGTGCCAATACCCCCCCTTTGGGTTCTAGGTGAAATTCTCACTCGACACAAATCAAACAAAAATGTTTCCATGGTGTGTATTGTTGTTCATTTTCATCAAATAAACAAAATAAAACCCAGAATAAATCATTAAAGGCAAGAAATGAGCCTAAAAGATGCCTCAGCGCAAAAGTTAATGTTAGTAAAAGAGCCCAAATTTCGAAAAATATTGCGAAAAAATAAAATCTTCCATTATAGAGTGAATGTTTTAGGTGTATAGAAGGCATTTTTTTTAATTTTTAGAAATTTTAATTTTTCACATTTTTCCGTGAAAAGTGCCAATACCCCCCCCTTTGGGTTCTAGGTGAAATTCTCACTCGACACAAATCAAACAAAAATGTTTAAATGGTGTTTATTGTTGTTCATTTTCATCAAATAAACAAAATAAAACCCAGAATAAATCATTAAAGGCAAGAAATGAGCCTAAAAGATGCCTCAGCGCAAAAGTTAATGTTAGTAAAAGAGCCCAAATTTCGAAAAATATTGCGAAAAAATAAAATCTTCCATTATAGAGTAAATGTTTGAGGTGTATAGAAGGCATTTTTTTAATTTTTAGAAATTTTAATTTTTCACATTTTTCCACGAAAAGTGCCAATACCCCCCCCTTTGGGTTCTAGGTGAAATTCTCACTCGACACAAATCAAACAAAAATGTTTCCATGGTTTGTATTGTTGTTCATTTTCATCAAATAAACAAAATAAAACCCAGAATAAATCATTAAAGACAAGAAATGAGCATAAAAGATGCCTCAGCGCAAGTGTTAATGTTAGTAAAAGAGCCCAAATTTCAAAAAATATTGCGAAAAACAACAATCTTCCATTATAGAGTGAATGTTTTAGGTGTATAGAAGGCATTTTTTTAATTTTTAGAAATTTTAATTTTTCACATTTTTCCGTGAATAGTGCCAATACCCCCCCCTTTGGGTTCTAGGTGAAATTCTCACTCGACACAAATCAAACAAAAATGTTTCCATGGTGTGTATTGTTGTTCATTTTCATCAAATAAACAAAATAAAACCCAGAATAAATCATAAAAGAGAAGAAATGAGCATAAAAGATGCCTCAGCGCAAATGTTAATGTTAGTAAAAGAGCCCAAATTTCAAAAAAATATTGCGAAAAACCACAATCTTCCATTATAGAGTGAATGTTTTAGGTGTATAGAAGGCATTTTTTTAATTTTTAGAAATTTTAATTTTTCACATTTTTCCGTGAAAAGTGCCTTTTGGGTTCTAGGTGAAATTCTCACTCGACACAAATCAACAAAAATGTTTCCATGGTGTGTATTGTTGTTCATTTTCATCAAATAAACAAAATAAAACCCAGAATAAATCATTAAAGGCAAGAAATGAGCCTAAAAGATGCCTCAGCGCAAATGTTAATGTTAGTAAAAGAGCCCAAATTTCAAAAAATATTGCGAAAAACAACAATCTTCCATCATAGAGTGAATGTTTGAGGTGTGTAGAAGGCATTTATTTCATTTTTAGAAATTTTAATTTTTCACATTTTTCCACGAAAAAGGCCAATACCCCCCCCTTTGGGTTCTAGGTGAAATTCTCACTCAACACAAATCAAGCAAAAATGTTTCCATGGTGTGTATTGTTGTTCATTTTCATCAAATAAACAAAATAAAACCCAGAATAAATCATTAAAGACAAGAAATGAGCATAAAAGATGCCTCAGCGCAAGTGTTAATGTTAGTAAAAGAGCCCAAATTTCAAAAAATATTGCGAAAAACCACAATCTTCCATTATAGAGTGAATGTTTTAGGTGTATAGAAGGAATTTTTTTAATTTTTAGAAATTTTAATTTTTCACATTTTTCCGTGAAAAGTGCCAATACCCCCCCTTTGGGTTCTAGGTGAAATTCTCACTCGACACAAATCAAACAAAAATGTTTCCATGGTGTGTATTGTTGTTCATTTTCATCAAATAAACAAAATAAAACCCAGAATAAATCATTAAAGGCAAGAAATGAGCCTAAAAGATGCCTCAGCGCAAAAGTTAATGTTAGTAAAAGAGCCCAAATTTCGAAAATATTGCGAAAAAATAAAATCTTCCATTATAGAGTAAATGTTTGAGGTGTATAGAAGGCATTTTTTTAATTTTTAGAAATTTTAATTTTTCACATTTTTCCACGAAAAGTGCCAATACCCCCCCCTTTGGGTTCTAGGTGAAATTCTCACTCGACACAAATCAAACAAAAATGTTTCCATGGTTTGTATTGTTGTTCATTTTCATCAAATAAACAAAATAAAACCCAGAATAAATCATTAAAGACAAGAAATGAGCATAAAAGATGCCTCAGCGCAAGTGTTAATACTAGTAAAAGAGCCCAAATTTCAAAAAATATTGCGAAAAACAACAATCTTCCATTATAGAGTGAATGTTTTAGGTGTATAGAAGGCATTTTTTTAATTTTTAGAAATTTTAATTTTTCACATTTTTCCGTGAAAAGTGCCAATACCCCCCCCTTTGGGTTCTAGGTGAAATTCTCACTCGACACAAATCAAACAAAAATGTTTCCATGGTGTGTATTGTTGTTCATTTTCATCAAATAAACAAAATAAAACCCAGAATAAATCATTAAAGAGAAGAAATGAGCATAAAAGATGCCTCAGCGCAAATGTTAATGTTAGTAAAAGAGCCCAAATTTCAAAAAAATATTGCGAAAAACCACAATCTTCCATTATAAAGTGAATGTTTTAGGTGTATAGAAGGCATTTTTTTAATTTTTAGAAATTTTAATTTTTCACATTTTTCCGTGAAAAGTGCCAATACCCCCCTCTTTGGGTTCTAGGTGAAATTCTCACTCGACACAAATCAAACAAAAATGTTTCCATGGTGTGTATTGTTGTTTATTTTCATCAAATAAACAAAATAAAACCCAGAATAAATCATTAAAGACAAGAAATGAGCATAAAAGATGCCTCAGCGCAAATGTTAATGTTAGTAAAAGAGCCCAAATTTCAAAAATATTGCGAAAAACAACAATCTTCCATTATAGAGTGAATGTTTGAGGTGTATAGAAGGCATTTATTTCATTTTTAGAAATTTTAATTTTTCACATTTTTCCACGAAAAGTGCCAATACCCCCCCCTTTGGGTTCTAGGTGAAATTCTCACTCGACACAAATAAAACAAAAATGTTTCCATGGTGTGTATTGTTGTTCATTTTCATCAAATAAACAAAATAAAACCCAGAATAAATCATTAAAGGCAAGAAATGAGCCTAAAAGATGCCTCAGCGCAAAAACTAATGTTAGTAAAAGAGACCTTATTTCAAAAAATATTGCGAAAAACAACAATTTTCCATCATAGAGTGAATGTTTGAGGTGTATAGAAGGAATTTTTTTAATTTTTAGAAATTTTCAATTTTTCACATTTTTCCGTGAAAAGTGCCAATACCCCCCCTTTGGGTTCTAGGTGAAATTCTCACTCGACACAAATCAAACAAAAATGTTTCCATGGTGTGTATTGTTGTTCATTTTCATCAAATAAACAAAATAAAACCCAGAATAAATCATTAAAGGCAAGAAATGAGCCTAAAAGATGCCTCAGCGCAAAAGTTAATGTTAGTAAAAGAGCCCAAATTTCGAAAAATATTGCGAAAAAGTAAAATCTTCCATTATAGAGTGAATGTTTTAGGTGTATAGAAGGCATTTTTTTAATTTTTAGAAATTTTAATTTTTCACATTTTTCCGTGAAAAGTGCCAATACCCCCCCTTTGGGTTCTAGGTGAAATTCTCACTCGACACAAATCAAACAAAAATGTTTAAATGGTGTTTATTGTTGTTCATTTTCATCAAATAAACAAAATAAAACCCAGAATAAATCATTAAAGGCAAGAAATGAGCCTAAAAGATGCCTCAGCGCAAAGTTAATGTTAGTAAAAGAGCCCAAATTTCGAAAAATATTGCGAAAAAATAAAATCTTCCATTATAGAGTAAATGTTTGAGGTGTATAGAAGGCATTTTTTTAATTTTTAGAAATTTTAATTTTTCACATTTTTCCACGAAAAGTGCCAATACCCCCCCCTTTGGGTTCTAGGTGAAATTCTCACTCGACACAAATCAAACAAAAATGTTTCCATGGTTTGTATTGTTGTTCATTTTCATCAAATAAACAAAATAAAACCCAGAATAAATCATTAAAGACAAGAAATGAGCATAAAAGATGCCTCAGCGCAAGTGTTAATGTTAGTAAAAGAGCCCAAATTTCAAAAAATATTGCGAAAAACAACAATCTTCCATTATAGAGTGAATGTTTTAGGTGTATAGAAGGCATTTTTTTAATTTTTAGAAATTTTAATTTTTCACATTTTTCCGTGAATAGTGCCAATACCCCCCCCTTTGGGTTCTAGGTGAAATTCTCACTCGACACAAATCAAACAAAAATGTTCCATGGTGTGTATTGTTGTTCATTTTCATCAAATAAACAAAATAAAACCCAGAATAAATCATAAAAGAGAAGAAATGAGCATAAAAGATGCCTCAGCGCAAATGTTAATGTTAGTAAAAGAGCCCAAATTTCAAAAAAATATTGCGAAAAACCACAATCTTCCATTATAGAGTGAATGTTTTAGGTGTATAGAAGGCATTTTTTTAATTTTTAGAAATTTTAATTTTTCACATTTTTCCGTGAAAAGTGCCTTTTGGGTTCTAGGTGAAATTCTCACTCGACACAAATCAAACAAAAATGTTTCCATGGTGTGTATTGTTGTTCATTTTCATCAAATAAACAAAATAAAAAAACCCAGAATAAATCATTAAAGGCAAGAAATGAGCCTAAAAGATGCCTCAGCGCAAATGTTAATGTTAGTAAAAGAGCCCAAATTTCAAAAAATATTGCGAAAAACAACAATCTTCCATCATAGAGTGAATGTTTGAGGTGTGTAGAAGGCATTTATTTCATTTTTAGAAATTTTAATTTTTCACATTTTTCCACGAAAAAGGCCAATACCCCCCCCTTTGGGTTCTAGGTGAAATTCTCACTCAACACAAATCAAGCAAAAATGTTTCCATGGTGTGTATTGTTGTTCATTTTCATCAAATAAACAAAATAAAACCCAGAATAAATCATTAAAGACAAGAAATGAGCATAAAAGATGCCTCAGCGCAAGTGTTAATGTTAGTAAAAGAGCCCAAATTTCAAAAAAATATTGCGAAAAACCACAATCTTCCATTATAGAGTGAATGTTTTAGGTGTATAGAAGGAATTTTTTTAATTTTTAGAAATTTTAATTTTTCACATTTTTCCGTGAAAAGTGCCAATACCCCCCCTTTGGGTTCTAGGTGAAATTCTCACTCGACACAAATCAAACAAAAATGTTTCCATGGTGTGTATTGTTGTTCATTTTCATCAAATAAACAAAATAAAACCCAGAATAAATCATTAAAGGCAAGAAATGAGCCTAAAAGATGCCTCAGCGCAAAAGTTAATGTTAGTAAAAGAGCCCAAATTTCGAAAAATATTGCGAAAAAATAAAATCTTCCATTATAGAGTAAATGTTTGAGGTGTATAGAAGGCATTTTTTTAATTTTTAGAAATTTTAATTTTTCACATTTTTCCACGAAAAGTGCCAATACCCCCCCCTTTGGGTTCTAGGTGAAATTCTCACTCGACACAAATCAAACAAAAATGTTTCCATGGTTTGTATTGTTGTTCATTTTCATCAAATAAACAAAATAAAACCCAGAATAAATCATTAAAGACAAGAAATGAGCATAAAAGATGCCTCAGCGCAAGTGTTAATACTAGTAAAAGAGCCCAAATTTCAAAAAATATTGCGAAAAACAACAATCTTCCATTATAGAGTGAATGTTTTAGGTGTATAGAAGGCATTTTTTTAATTTTTAGAAATTTTAATTTTTCACATTTTTCCGTGAAAAGTGCCAATACCCCCCCCTTTGGGTTCTAGGTGAAATTCTCACTCGACACAAATCAAACAAAAATGTTTCCATGGTGTGTATTGTTGTTCATTTTCATCAAATAAACAAAATAAAACCCAGAATAAATCATTAAAGAGAAGAAATGAGCATAAAAGATGCCTCAGCGCAAATGTTAATGTTAGTAAAAGAGCCCAAATTTCAAAAAAATATTGCGAAAAACCACAATCTTCCATTATAAAGTGAATGTTTTAGGTGTATAGAAGGCATTTTTTTAATTTTTAGAAATTTTAATTTTTCACATTTTTCCGTGAAAAGTGCCAATACCCCCCTCTTTGGGTTCTAGGTGAAATTCTCACTCGACACAAATCAAACAAAAATGTTTCCATGGTGTGTATTGTTGTTTATTTTCATCAAATAAACAAAATAAAACCCAGAATAAATCATTAAAGACAAGAAATGAGCATAAAAGATGCCTCAGCGCAAATGTTAATGTTAGTAAAAGAGCCCAAATTTCAAAAAATATTGCGAAAAACAACAATCTTCCATTATAGAGTGAATGTTTGAGGTGTATAGAAGGCATTTATTTCATTTTTAGAAATTTTAATTTTTCACATTTTTCCACGAAAAGTGCCAATACCCCCCCCTTTGGGTTCTAGGTGAAATTCTCACTCGACACAAATAAAACAAAAATGTTTCCATGGTGTGTATTGTTGTTCATTTTCATCAAATAAACAAAATAAAACCCAGAATAAATCATTAAAGGCAAGAAATGAGCCTAAAAGATGCCTCAGCGCAAAAACTAATGTTAGTAAAAGAGACCTTATTTCAAAAAATATTGCGAAAAACAACAATTTTCCATCATAGAGTGAATGTTTGAGGTGTATAGAAGGCATTTATTTCATTTTTAGAAATTTTAATTTTTCACATTTTTCCATGAAAAGTGCGATTACCCCCCCCTTTGGGTTCTAGGTGAAATTCTCACTCAACACAAATCAAACAAAAATGTTTCCATGGTGTGTATTGTTGTTCATTTTCATCAAATAAACAAAATAAAACCCAGAATAAATCATTAAAGACAAGAAATGAGCCTAAAAGATGCCTCAGCGCAAATGTTAATGTTAGTAAAAGAGCCCAAATTTCAAAAAATATTGCGAAAAACAACAATCTTCCATCATAGAGTGAATGTTTGAGGTTTATAGAAGGCATTTATTTCATTTTTAGAAATTTTAATTTTTCACATTTTTCCACGAAAAAGGCCAATACCCCCCCCTTTGGGTTCTAGGTGAAATTCTCACTCAACACAAATCAAACAAAAATGTTTCCATGGTGTGTATTGTTGTTCATTTTCATCAAATAAACAAAATAAAACCCAGAATAAATCATTAAAGACAAGAAATGAGCATAAAAGATGCCTCAGCGCAAGTGTTAATGTTAGTAAAAGAGCCCAAATTTCAAAAAAATATTGCGAAAAACCACAATCTTCCATTATAGAGTGAATGTTTTAGGTGTATAGAAGGAATTTTTTTAATTTTTAGAAATTTTAATTTTTCACATTTTTCCGTGAAAAGTGCCAATACCCCCCCCTTTGGGTTCTAGGTGAAATTCTCACTCGACACAAATCAAACAAAAATGTTTCCATGGTGTGTATTGTTGTTCATTTTCATCAAATAAACAAAATAAAACCCAGAATAAATCATTAAAGGCAAGAAATGAGCCTAAAAGATGCCTCAGCGCAAAAGTTAATGTTAGTAAAAGAGCCCAAATTTCAAAAAATATTGCGAAAAACAACAATCTTCGATCATAGAGTGAATGTTTGAGGTGTATAGAAGGCATTTATTTCATTTTTAGAAATTTTAATTTTTCACATTTTTCCACGAAAAAGGCCAATACCCCCCCCTTTGGGTTCTAGGTGAAATTCTCACTCGACACAAATCAAACAAAAATGTTTCCATGGTGTGTATTGTTGTTCATTTTCATCAAATAAACAAAATAAAACCCAGAATAAATCATTAAAGGCAAGAAATGAGCCTAAAAGATGCCTCAGCGAAAAAGTTAATGTTAGTAAAAGAGCCCAAATTTCAAAAAATATTGCGAAAAAAAACAATCTTCGATCATAGAGTGAATGTTTTAGGTGTATAGAAGGCATTTATTTCATTTTTAGAAATTTTAATTTTTCACATTTTTCCGTGAAAAGTACCAATACCCCCCCCTTTGGGTTCTAGGTGAAATTCTCACTCGACACAAATCAAACAAAAATGTTTCCATGGTGTGTATTGTTGTTCATTTTCATCAAATAAACAAAATAAAACCCTGAATAAATCATTAAAGACAAGTAATGAGCATAAAAGATGCCTCAGCGCAATTGTTAATGTTAGTAAAAGAGCCCAAATTTCAAAAAATATTGCGAAAAACAACAATCTGCCATTATAGAGTGAATGTTTGAGGTGTAAAGAAGGCATTTATTTCATTTTTAGAAATTTTAATTTTTCACATTTGTCCACGAAAAGTGCCAATACCCCCCCCTTTGGGTTCTAGGTGAAATTCTCACTCAACACAAATCAAACAAAAATGTTTAAATGGTGTGTATTGTTGTTCATTTTCATCAAATAAACAAAATAAAACCCAGAATAAATCATTAAAGGCAAGAAATGAGCCTAAAAGATGCCTCAGCGCAAAAGTTAATGTTAGTAAAAGAGCCCAAATTTCGAAAAATATTGCGAAAAAATAAAATCTTCCATTATAGAGTGAATGTTTGAGGTGTATAGAAGGCATTTATTTCATTTTTAGAAATTTTAATTTTTCACATTTTTCCACGAAAAAGGCCAATACCCCCCCCTTTGGGTTCTAGGTGAAATTCTCACTCGACACAAATCAAACAAAAATGTTTCCATGGTGTGTATTGTTGTTCATTTTCATCAAATAAACAAAATAAAACCCAGAATAAATCATTAAAGACAAGAAATGAGCATAAAAGATGCCTCAGCGCAAGTGTTAATGTTACTAAAGGAGCCCAAATTTCAAAAAAATATTGCGAAAAACCACAATCTTCCATTATAGAGTGAATGTTTGAGGTGTATAGAAGGCATTTATTTCATTTTTAGAAATTTTAATTTTTCACATTTTTCCACGAAAAAGGCCAATACCCCCCCCTTTGGGTTCTAGGTGAAATTCTCACTCGACACAAATCAAACAAAAATGTTTCCATGGTGTGTATTGTTGTTCATTTTCATCAAATAAACAAAATAAAACCCAGAATAAATCATTAAAGACAAGAAATGAGCATAAAAGATGCCTCAGCGCAAATGTTAATGTTAGTAAAAGAGCCCAAATTTCAAAAAAAATTGCGAAAAAACAAAAAATCTTCCATTATAGAGTGAATGTTTGAGGTGTATTGAAGGCATTTATTTCATTTTTAGAAATTTTAATTTTTCACATTTTTCCACGAAAAGTGCCAATACCCCCCCCTTTGGGTTCTAGGTGAAATTCTCACTCGACACAAATAAAACAAAAATGTTTCCATGGTGTGTATTGTTGTTCATTTTCATCAAATAAACAAAATAAAACCCAGAATAAATCATTAAACACAAGAAATGAGCATAAAGATGCCTCAGCGCAAATGTTAATGTTAGTAAAAGAGCCCAAATTTCAAAAAATATTGAGAAAAACAACAATCTTCCATTATAGAGTATATGTTTGAGGTGTATAGAAGGCATTTATTTCATTTTTAGAAATTTTAATTTTTCACATTTTTCCACGAAAAGTTCCAATACCCCCCCCTTTGGGTTCTAGGTGAAATTCTCACTCGACACAAATAAAACAAAAATGTTTCCATGGTGTGTATTGTTGTTCATTTTCATCAAATAAACAAAATAAAACCCAGAATAAATCATTAAAGACAAGAAATGAGCATAAAAGATGCCTCAGCGCAAGTGTTAATGTTAGTAAAAGAGCCCAAATTTCAAAAAAATATTGCGAAAAACCACAATCTTCCATTATAGAGTGAATGTTTTAGGTGTATAGAAGGCATTTTTTTAATTTAGAGAAATTTTAATTTTTCACATTTTTCCGTGAAAAGTGCCAATACCCCCCCCTTTGGGTTCTAGGTGAAATTCTCACTCGACACAAATCAAACAAAAATGTATCCATGGTGTGTATCGTTGTTCATTTTCATCAAATAAACAAAATAAAACCCAGAATAAATCATTAAAGGCAAGAAATGAGCCTAAAAGATGCCTCAGCGCAAAAGTTAATGTTAGTAAAAGAGCCCAAATTTCGAAAAATATTGCGAAAAAATAAAATCTTCCATTATAGAGTGAATGTTTGAGGTGTATAGAAGGCATTTTTTTAATTTTTAGAAATTTTAATTTTTCACATTTTTCCGTGAAAAGTGCCAATACCCCCCCCTTTGGGTTCTAGGTGAAATTCTCACTCGACACAAATCAAACAAAAATGTTTCCATGGTGTGTATTGTTGTTCATTTTCATCAAATAAACAAAATAAAACCCAGAATAAATCATTAAAGGCAAGAAATGAGCCTAAAAGATGCCTCAGCGCAAAAGTAAATGTTAGTAAAAGAGCCCAAATTTCAAAAAATATTGCGAAAAACAACAATCTTCGATCATAGAGTGAATGTTTGAGGTGTATAGAAGGAATTTATTTCATTTTTAGAAATTTTAATTTTTCACATTTTTCCACGAAAAAGGCCAATACCCCCCCCCCCTTTGGGTTCTAGGTGAAATTCTCACTCGACACAAATCAAACAAAAATGTTTCCATGGTGTGTATTGTTGTTCATTTTCATCAAATAAACAAAATAAAACCCAGAATAAATCATTAAAGACAAGAAATGAGCATAAAAGATGCCTCAGCGCAAGTGTTAATGTTAGTAAAAAAGCCCAAATTTCAAAAAATATTGCGAAAAACAACAATCTTCCATTATAGAGTGAATGTTTGAGGTGTATAGAAGGCATTTATTTCATTTTTAGAAATTTTAATTTTTCTCATTTTTCCACGAAAATTGCCAATACCCCCCCCTTTGGGTTCTAGGTGAAATTCTCACTCGACACAAATAAAACAAAAATGTTTCCATGGTGTGTATTGTTGTTCATTTTCATCAAAAAAATAAAATAAAACCCAGAATAAATCATTAAAGGCAAGAAATGAGCCTAAAAGATGCCTTCGCGCAAAAGTTAATGTTATTAAAAGAGCCCAAATTTCAAAAAATATTGCGAAAAACAACAATCTTCCATCATAGAGTGAATGTTTGAGGTGTATAGAAGGCATTTATTTCATTTTTAGAAATTTTAATTTTTCACATTTTTCCAAGAAAAGTGCCAATACCCCCCCCTTTTGGTTCTAGGTGAAATTCTCACTCGACACAAATCAAACAAAAATGTTTCCTTGGTGTGTATTGTTTTAATTTTCATCAAATAAACAAAATAAAACCCAGAATAAATCATTAAAGACAAGAAATGAGCATAAAAGATGCCTCAGCGCAAGTGTTAATGTTAGTAAAAGAGCCCAAATTTCAAAAAAATATTGCGAAAAACCACAATCTTCCATTATAGAGTGAATGTTTTAGGTGTATAGAAGGCATTTTTTTAATTTTTAGAAATTTTAATTTTTCACATTTTTCCGTGAAAAGTGCCAATACCCCCCCCTTTGGGTTCTAGGTGAAATTCTCACTCGACACAAATCAAACAAAAATGTTTAAATGGTGTGTCTTGTTGTTCATTTTCATCAAATAAACAAAATAAAACCCAGAATAAATCATTAAAGGCAAGAAATGAGCCTAAAAGATGCCTCAGCGCAAAAGTTAATGTTAGTAAAAGAGCCCAAATTTCGAAAAATATTGCGAAAAAATAAAATCTTCCATTATAGAGTAAATGTTTGAGGTGTATAGAAGGCATTTTTTTAATTTTTAGAAATTTTAATTTTTCACATTTTTCCGTGAAAAGTGCCAATACCCCCCCCTTTGGGTTCTAGGTGAAATTCTCACTCGACACAAATCAAACAAAAATGTTTCCATGGTGTGTATTGTTGTTCATTTTCATCAAATAAACATAATAAAACCCAGAATAAATCATTAAGACAAGAAATGAGCATAAAAGATGCCTCAGCGCAAGTGTTAATGTTAGTAAAAGAGCCCAAATTTCAAAAAAATATTGCGAAAAACCACAATCTTCCATTATAGAGTGAATGTTTTAGGTGTATAGAAGGCATTTTTTTAATTTTTAATAATTTTAATTTTTCACATTTTTCCGTGAAAAGTGCGATTACCCCCCCCTTTGGGTTCTAGGTGAAATTCTCACTCGAACCAAATCAAACAAAAATGTTTCCATGGTGTGTATTGTTGTTCATTTTCATCAAATAAACAAAATAAAACCCAGAATAAATCATTAAAGGCAAGAAATGAGCCTAAAAGATGCCTCAGCGCAAAAGTTAATTTTAGTAAAAGAGCCCAAATTTCAAAAAATATTGCGAAAAAACAACAATCTTCCATCATAGAGTGAATGTTTGAGGTGTATAGAAGGCATTTATTTCATTTTTAGAAATTTTAATTTTTCACATTTTTCCACGAAAAAGGCCAATACCCCCCCCTTTGGGTTCTAGGTGAAATTCTCACTCGACACAAATCAAACAAAAATGTTTCCATGGTGTGTATTGTTGTTCATTTTCATCAAATAAACAAAATAAAACCCAGAATAAATCATTAAAGGCAAGAAATGAGCCTAAAAGATGCCTCAGCGCAAAAGTTAATGTTAGTAAAAGAGCCCAAATTTCGAAAAATATTGCGAAAAAATAAAATCTTCCATTATAGAGTAAATGTTTGAGGTGTATAGAAGGCATTTTTTTAATTTTTATAAATTTTAATTTTTCACATTTTTCCGTGAAAAGTGCCAATACCCCCCCCTTTGGGTTCTAGGTGAAATTCTCACTCGACACAAATCAAACAAAAATGTTTCCATGGTGTGTATTGTTGTTCATTTTCATCAAATAAACAAAATAAAACCCAGAATAAATCATTAAAGGCAAGAAATGAGCCTAAAAGATGCCTCAGCGCAAAAGTTAATGTTAGTAAAAGAGCCCAAATTTCAAAAAATATTGCGAAAAACAACAATCTTCGATCATAGAGTGAATGTTTGAGGTGTATAGAAGGCATTTATTTCATTTTTAGAAATTTTAATTTTTCACATTTTTCCACGAAAAAGGCCAATACCCCCCCCTTTGGGTTCTAGGTGAAATTCTCACTCGACACAAATCAAACAAAAATGTTTCCATGGTGTGTATTGTTGTTCATTTTCATCAAATAAACAAAATAAAACCCAGAATAAATCATTAAAGGCAAGAAATGAGCCTAAAAGATGCCTCAGCGCAAAAGTTAATGTTAGTAAAAGAGCCCAAATTTCAAAAAATATTGCGAAAAAACGACAATCTTCCATTATAGAGTGAATGTTTGAGGTGTATAGAAGGCATTTATTTCATTTTTAGAAATTTTAATTTTTCACATTTTTCCACGAAAAGTGCCAATACCCCCCCCTTTGGGTTCTAGGTGAAATTCTCACTCGACACAAATCAACCAAAAATGTTTCCATGGTGTGTATTGTTGTTCATTTTCATCAAATAAACAAAATAAAACCCAGAATAAATCATTAAAGACAAGAAATGAGCATAAAAGATGCCTCAGCGCAAGTGTTATGGGTAGTAAAAGAGCCCAAATTTCAAAAAATATTGCGAAAAACAACAATCTTCCATTATAGAGTGAATGTTTGAGGTGTATAGAAGGCATTTATTTCATTTTTAGAAATTTTAATTTTTCACATTTTTCCATGAAAAGTGCCAATACCCCCCCCCTTTGGGTTCTAGGTGAAATTCTCACTCGACACATATCAACCAAAAATTTTCCATAGTGTGTATTGTTGTTCATTTTCATCAAATAAACAAAATAAAACCCAGAATAAATCATTAAAGACAAGAAATGAGCATAAAAGATGCCTCAGCGAAAGTGTTAATGTTAGTAAAAGAGCCCAAATTTCAAAAAATATTGCGAAAAACAACAATCTTCCATTATAGAGTGAATGTTTTAGGTGTATAGAAGGCATTTTTTTAATTTTTAGAAATTTTAATTTTTCACATTTTTCCGTGAAAAGTGCCAATACCCCCCCCTTTGGGTTCTAGGTGAAATTCTCACTCGACACAAATCAAACAAAAATGTTTCCATGGTGTGTATTGTTGTTCATTTTCATCAAATAAACATAATAAAACCCAGAATAAATCATTAAAGACAAGAAATGAGCATAAAAGATGCCTCAGCGCAAGTGTTAATGTTAGTAAAAGAGCCCAAATTTCAAAAAAAAATTGCGAAAAACCACAATCTTCCATTATAGAGTGAATGTTTTAGGTGTATAGAAGGCATTTTTTTAATTTTTAATAATTTTAATTTTTCACATTTTTCCGTGAAAAGTGCGATTACCCCCCCCTTTGGGTTCTAGGTGAAATTCTCACTCGACACAAATAAAACAAAAATGTTTCCATGGTGTGTATTGTTGTTCATTTTCATCAAAAAAATAAAATAAAACCCAGAATAAATCATTAAAGGCAAGAAATGAGCCTAAAAGATGCCTTCGCGCAAAAGTTAATGTTATTAAAAGAGCCCAAATTTCAAAAAATATTGCGAAAAACAACAATCTTCCATCATAGAGTGAATGTTTGAGGTGTATAGAAGGCATTTATTTCATTTTTAGAAATTTTAATTTTTCACATTTTTCCAAGAAAAGTGCCAATACCCCCCCCTTTTGGTTCTAGGTGAAATTCTCACTCGACACAAATCAAACAAAAATGTTTCCTTGGTGTGTATTGTTTTAATTTTCATCAAATAAACAAAATAAAACCCAGAATAAATCATTAAAGACAAGAAATGAGCATAAAAGATGCCTCAGCGCAAGTGTTAATGTTAGTAAAAGAGCACAAATTTCAAAAAAATATTGCGAAAAACCACAATCTTCCATTATAGAGTGAATGTTTTAGGTGTATAGAAGGCATTTTTTTAATTTTTAGAAATTTTAATTTTTCACATTTTTCCGTGAAAAGTGCCAATACCCCCCCTTTGGGTTCTAGGTGAAATTCTCACTCGACACAAATCAAACAAAAATGTTTAAATGGTGTGTATTGTTGTTCATTTTCATCAAATAAACATAATAAAACCCAGAATAAATCATTAAAGACAAGAAATGAGCATAAAAGATGCCTCAGCGCAAGTGTTAATGTTAGTAAAAGAGCCCAAATTTCAAAAAAATATTGCGAAAAACCACAATCTTCCATTATAGAGTGAATGTTTTAGGTGTATAGAAGGCATTTTTTTAATTTTTAATAATTTTAATTTTTCACTTTTTTCCGTGAAAAGTGCGATTACCCCCCCCTTTGGGTTCTAGGTGAAATTCTCACTCGAACCAAATCAAACAAAAATGTTTCCATGGTGTGTATTGTTGTTCATTTTCATCAAATAAACAAAATAAAACCCAGAATAAATCATTAAAGGCAAGAAATGAGCCTAAAAGATGCCTCAGCGCAAAAGTTAATTTTAGTAAAAGAGCCCAAATTTCAAAAAATATTGCGAAAAACAACAATCTTCCATCATAGAGTGAATGTTTGAGGTGTATAGAAGGCATTTATTTCATTTTTAGAAATTTTAATTTTTCACATTTTTCCACGAAAAAGGCCAATACCCCCCCCTTTGGGTTCTAGGTGAAATTCTCACTCAACACAAATCAAACAAAAATGTTTCCATGGTGTGTATTGTTGTTCATTTTCATCAAATAAACAAAATAAAACCCAGAATAAATCATTAAAGACAAGAAATGAGCATAAAAGATGCCTCAGCGCAAGTGTTAATGCTAGTAAAAGAGCCCAAATTTCAAAAAAATACTGCGAAAAACCACAATCTTCCATTATAGAGTGAATGTTTGAGGTGTATAGAAGGCATTTATTTCATTTTTAGAAATTTTAATTTTTCACATTTTTCCACGAAAAAGGCCAATACCCCCCCCTTTGGGTTCTAGGTGAAATTCTCACTCGACACAATAAAACAAAAATGTTTCCATGGTGTGTATTGTTGTTCATTTTCATCAAATAAACAAAATAAAACCCAGAATAAATCATTAAAGACAAGAAATGAGCATAAAAGATGCCTCAGCGCAAGTGTTAATGTTAGTAAAAGAGCCCAAATTTCAAAAAAATATTGCGAAAAACCACAATCTTCCATTATAGAGTGAATGTTTTAGGTGTATAGAAGGCATTTTTTTAATTTTTAGAAATTTTAATTTTTCACATTTTTCCGTGAAAAGTGCCAATACCCCCCCCTTTGGGTTCTAGGTGAAATTCTCAATCGACACAAATCAAACAAAAATGTTTAAATGGTGTGTATTGTTGTTCATTTTCATCAAATAAACAAAATAAAACCCAGAATAAATCATTAAAGGCAAGAAATGAGCCTAAAAGATGCCTCAGCGCAAAAGTTAATGTTAGTAAAAGAGCCCAAATTTCGAAAAATATTGCGAAAAAATAAAATCTTCCATTATAGAGTAAATGTTTGAGGTGTATAGAAGGCATTTTTTTAATTTTTATAAATTTTAATTTTTCACATTTTTCCGTGAAAAGTGCCAATACCCCCCCCTTTGGGTTCTAGGTGAAATTCTCACTCGAAAAAAATCAAACAAAAATGTTTCCAGGGTGTGTATTGTTGTTCATTTTCATCAAATAAACAAAATAAAACCCAGAATAAATCATTAAAGGCAAGAAATGAGCCTAAAAGATGCCTCAGCGCAAAAGTTAATGTTAGTAAAAGAGCCCAAATTTCAAAAAATATTGCGAAAAACAACAATCTTCGATCATAGAGTGAATGTTTGAGGTGTATAGAAGGCATTTATTTCATTTTTAGAAATTTTAATTTTTCACATTTTTCCACGAAAAAGGCCAATACCCCCCCCTTTGTGTTCTAGGTGAAATTCTCACTCGACACAAATCAACCAAAAATGTTTCCATGGTGTGTATTGTTGTTCATTTTCATCAAATAAACAAAATAAAACCCAGAATAAATCATTAAAGACAAGAAATGAGCATAAAAGATGCCTCAGCGCAAGTGTTATGGGTAGTAAAAGAGCCCAAATTTCAAAAAATATTGCGAAAAACAACAATCTTCCATTATAGAGTGAATGTTTGAGGTGTATAGAAGGCATTTATTTCATTTTTAGAAATTTTAATTTTTCACATTTTTCCATGAAAAGTGCCAATACCCCCCCCTTTGGGTTCTAGGTGAAATTCTCACTCGACACATATCAACCAAAAATTTTCCATGGTGTGTATTGTTGTTCATTTTCATCAAATAAACAAAATAAAACCCAGAATAAATCATTAAAGGCAAGAAATGAGCCTAAAAGATGCCTCAGCGCAAAAGTTAATTTTAGTAAAAGAGCCCAAATTTCAAAAAATATTGCGAAAAACAACAATCTTCCATCATAGAGTGAATGTTTGAGGTGTATAGAAGGCATTTATTTCATTTTTAGAAATTTTAATTTTTCACATTTTTCCACGAAAAAGGCCAATACCCCCCCCTTTGGGTTCTAGGTGAAATTCTCACTCAACACAAATCAAACAAAAATGTTTCCATGGTGTGTATTGTTGTTCATTTTCATCAAATAAACAAAATAAAACCCAGAATAAATCATTAAAGACAAGAAATGAGCATAAAAGATGCCTCAGCGCAAATGTTAATGCTAGTAAAAGAGCCCAAATTTCAAAAAAATACTGCGAAAAACCACAATCTTCCATTATAGAGTGAATGTTTGAGGTGTATAGAAGGCATTTATTTCATTTTTAGAAATTTTAATTTTTCACATTTTTCCACGAAAAAGGCCAATACCCCCCCCTTTGGGTTCTAGGTGAAATTCTCACTCGACACAATAAAACAAAAATGTTTCCATGGTGTGTATTGTTGTTCATTTTCATCAAATAAACAAAATAAAACCCAGAATAAATCATTAAAGACAAGAAATGAGCATAAAAGATGCCTCAGCGCAAGTGTTAATGTTAGTAAAAGAGCCCAAATTTCAAAAAAATATTGCGAAAAACCACAATCTTCCATTATAGAGTGAATGTTTTAGGTGTATAGAAGGCATTTTTTTAATTTTTAGAAATTTTAATTTTTCACATTTTTCCGTGAAAAGTGCCAATACCCCCCCCTTTGGGTTCTAGGTGAAATTCTCAATCGACAC
The DNA here is from genome assembly GCF_022747635.1 of Hetaerina americana. Lineage (NCBI taxonomy): Eukaryota > Metazoa > Arthropoda > Insecta > Odonata > Calopterygidae > Hetaerina > Hetaerina americana. The sequence goes on along the minus strand of NW_027287457.1, from coordinate 20,717 downwards.
AAATCAAACAAAAATGTTTAAATGGTGTGTATTGTTGTTCATTTTCATCAAATAAACAAAATAAAACCCAGAATAAATCATTAAAGGCAAGAAATGAGCCTAAAAGATGCCTCAGCGCAAAAGTTAATGTTAGTAAAAGAGCCCAAATTTCGAAAAATATTGCGAAAAAATAAAATCTTCCATTATAGAGTAAATGTTTGAGGTGTATAGAAGGCATTTTTTTAATTTTTATAAATTTTAATTTTTCACATTTTTCCGTGAAAAGTGCCAATACCCCCCCCTTTGGGTTCTAGGTGAAATTCTCACTCGAAAAAAATCAAACAAAAATGTTTCCATGGTGTGTATTGTTGTTCATTTTCATCAAATAAACAAAATAAAACCCAGAATAAATCATTAAAGGCAAGAAATGAGCCTAAAAGATGCCTCAGCGCAAAAGTTAATGTTAGTAAAAGAGCCCAAATTTCAAAAAATATTGCGAAAAACAACAATCTTCGATCATAGAGTGAATGTTTGAGGTGTATAGAAGGCATTTATTTCATTTTTAGAAATTTTAATTTTTCACATTTTTCCACGAAAAAGGCCAATACCCCCCCCTTTGTGTTCTAGGTGAAATTCTCACTCGACACAAATCAACCAAAAATGTTTCCATGGTGTGTATTGTTGTTCATTTTCATCAAATAAACAAAATAAAACCCAGAATAAATCATTAAAGACAAGAAATGAGCATAAAAGATGCCTCAGCGCAAGTGTTATGGGTAGTAAAAGAGCCCAAATTTCAAAAAATATTGCGAAAAACAACAATCTTCCATTATAGAGTGAATGTTTGAGGTGTATAGAAGGCATTTATTTCATTTTTAGAAATTTTAATTTTTCACATTTTTCCATGAAAAGTGCCAATACCCCCCCCTTTGGGTTCTAGGTGAAATTCTCACTCGACACATATCAACCAAAAATTTTCCATAGTGTGTATTGTTGTTCATTTTCATCAAATAAACAAAATAAAACCCAGAATAAATCATTAAAGACAAGAAATGAGCATAAAAGATGCCTCAGCGAAAGTGTTAATGTTAGTAAAAGAGCCCAAATTTCAAAAAATATTGCGAAAAACAACAATCTTCCATTATAGAGTGAATGTTTTAGGTGTATAGAAGGCATTTTTTTAATTTTTAGAAATTTTAATTTTTCACATTTTTCCGTGAAAAGTGCCAATACCCCCCCCTTTGGGTTCTAGGTGAAATTCTCACTCGACACAAATCAAACAAAAATGTTTCCATGGTGTGTATTGTTGTTCATTTTCATCAAATAAACATAATAAAACCCAGAATAAATCATTAAAGACAAGAAATGAGCATAAAAGATGCCTCAGCGCAAGTGTTAATGTTAGTAAAAGAGCCCAAATTTCAAAAAAATATTGCGAAAAACCACAATCTTCCATTATAGAGTGAATGTTTTAGGTGTATAGAAGGCATTTTTTTAATTTTTAATAATTTTAATTTTTCACATTTTTCCGTGAAAAGTGCGATTACCCCCCCCTTTGGGTTCTAGGTGAAATTCTCACTCGAACCAAATCAAACAAAAATGTTTCCATGGTGTGTATTGTTGTTCATTTTCATCAAATAAAAAAAATAAAACCCAGAATAAATCATTAAAGGCAAGAAATGAGCCTAAAAGATGCCTCAGCGCAAAAGTTAATTTTAGTAAAAGAGCCCAAATTTCAAAAAATATTGCGAAAAACAACAATCTTCCATCATAGAGTGAATGTTTGAGGTGTATAGAAGGCATTTATTTCATTTTTAGAAATTTTAATTTTTCACATTTTTCCACGAAAAAGGCCAATACCCCCCCCTTTGGGTTCTAGGTGAAATTCTCACTCGACACAATAAAACAAAAATGTTTCCATGGTGTGTATTGTTGTTCATTTTCATCAAATAAACAAAATAAAACCCAGAATAAATCATTAAAGGCAAGAAATGAGCCTAAAAGATGCCTTCGCGCAAAAGTTAATGTTAGTAAAAGAGCCCATATTTCAAAAAATATTGCGAAAAACAACAATCTTCCATCATAGAGTGAATGTTTGTGGTGTATAGAAGGCATTTATTTCATTTTTATAAATTTTAATTTTTCACATTTTTCCATGAAAAGTGCCAATACCCCCCCCTTTGGGTTCTAGGTGAAATTCTCACTCAACACAAATCAAACAAAAATGTTTCCATGGTGTGTATTGTTTTCATTTTCATCAAATAAACAAAATAAAACCCAGAATAAATCATTAAAGACAAGAAATGAGCCTAAAAGATGCCTCAGCGCAAAAGTTAATGTTAGTAAAAGAGCCCAAATTTCGAAAAATATTGCGAAAAAATAAAATCTTCCATTATAGAGTAAATGTTTGAGGTGTATAGAAGGTATTTTTTTAATTTTTATAAATTTTAATTTTTCACATTTTTCCGTGAAAAGTGCCAATACCCCCCCCTTTGGGTTCTAGGTGAAATTCTCACTCGACACAAATCAAACAAAAATGTTTCCATGGTGTGTATTGTTGTTCATTTTCATCAAATAAACAAAATAAAACCCAGAATAAATCATTAAAGGCAAGAAATGAGCCTAAAAGATGCCTCAGCGCAAAAGTTAATGTTAGTAAAAGAGCCCAAATTTCAAAAAATATTGCGAAAAACAACAATCTTCGATCATAGAGTGAATGTTTGAGGTGTATAGAAGGCATTTATTTCATTTTTAGAAATTTTAATTTTTCACATTTTTCCACGAAAAAGGCCAATACCCCCCCCTTTGGGTTCTAGGTGAAATTCTCACTCGACACAAATCAAACAAAAATGTTTCCATGGTGTGTATTGTTGTTCATTTTCATCAAATAAACAAAATAAAACCCAGAATAAATCATTAAAGACAAGAAATGAGCATAAAAGATGCCTCAGCGCAAGTGTTAATGTTAGTAAAAGAGCCCAAATTTCAAAAAATATTGCGAAAAACAACAATCTTCCATTATAGAGTGAATGTTTGAGGTGTATAGAAGGCATTTATTTCATTTTTAGAAATTTTAATTTTTCACATTTTTCCACGAAAAGTGCCAATACCCCCCCCTTTGGGTTCTAGTTGAAATTCTCACTCGACACAAATAAAACAAAAATGTTTCCATGGTGTGTATTGTTGTTCATTTTCATCAAAAAAATAAAATAAAACCCAGAATAAATCATTAAAGGCAAGAAATGAGCCTAAAAGATGCCTTCGCGCAAAAGTTAATGTTAGTAAAAGAGCCCAAATTTCAAAAAATATTGCGAAAAACAACAATCTTCCATCATAGAGTGAATGTTTGAGGTGTATAGAAGGCATTTATTTCATTTTTAGGAATTTTAATTTTTCACATTTTTCCACGAAAAGTGCCAATACCCCCCCCTTTGGGTTCTAGGTGAAATTCTCACTCGACACAAATAAAACAAAAATGTTTCCATGGTGTGTATTGTTGTTCATTTTCATCAAAAAAATAAAATAAAACCCAGAATAAATCATTAAAGGCAAGAAATGAGCCTAAAAGATGCCTTCGCGCAAAAGTTAATGTTATTAAAAGAGCCCAAATTTCAAAAAATATTGCGAAAAACAACAATCTTCCATCATTGAGTGAATGTTTGAGGTGTATAGAAGGCATTTATTTCATTTTTAGAAATTTTAATTTTTCACATTTTTCCATGAAAAGTGCCAATACCCCCCCCTTTGGGTTCTAGGTGAAATTCTCACTCGACACAAATCAAACATAAATGTTTCCATGGTGTGTATTGTTGTTCATTTTCATCAAATAAACATAATAAAACCCAGAATAAATCATTAAAGACAAGAAATGAGCATAAAAGATGCCTCAGCGCAAGTGTTAATGTTAGTAAAAGAGCCCAAATTTCAAAAAAATATTGCGAAAAACCACAATCTTCCATTATAGAGTGAATGTTTTAGGTATATAGAAGGCATTTTTTTAATTTTTAGAAATTTTAATTTTTCACATTTTTCCGTGAAAAGTGCGATTACCCCCCCCTTTGGGTTCTAAGTGAAATTCTCACTCAACACAAATCAAACAAAAATGTTTCCATGGTGTGTATTGTTGTTCATTTTCATCAAATAAACAAAATAAAACCCAGAATAAATCATTAAAGACAAGAAATGAGCCTAAAAGATGCCTCTGCGCAAATGTTAATGTTAGTAAAAGAGCCCAAATTTCAAAAAATATTGCGAAAAACAACAATCTTCCATCATAGAGTGAATGTTTGAGGTGTATAGAAGGCATTTATTTCATTTTTAGAAATTTTAATTTTTCACATTTTTCCACGAAAAAGGCCAATACCCCCCCCCTTTGGGTTCTAGGTGAAATTCTCACTCAACACAAATCAAACAAAAATGTTTCCACGGTGTGTATTGTTGTTCATTTTCATGAAATAAACAAAATAAAACCCAGAATAAATCATTAAAGACAAGAAATGAGCATAAAAGATGCCTCAGCGCAAGTGTTAATGTTAGTAAAAGAGCCCAAATTTCAAAAAAATATTGCGAAAAACCACAATCTTCCATTATAGAGTGAATGTTTTAGGTGTATAGAAGGCATTTTTTTAATTTTTAGAAATTTTAATTTTTCACATTTTTCCGTGAAAAGTGCCAATACCCCCCCCTTTGGGTTCTAGGTGAAATTCTCACTCGACACAAATCAAACAAAAATGTTTAAATGGTGTGTATTGTTGTTCATTTTCATCAAATAAACAAAATAAAACCCAGAATAAATCATTAAAGGCAAGAAATGAGCCTAAAAGATGCCTCAGCGCAAAAGTTAATGTTAGTAAAAGAGCCCAAATTTCGAAAAATATTGCGAAAAAATAAAATCTTCCATTATAGAGTAAATGTTTGAGGTGTATAGAAGGCATTTTTTTAATTTTTAGAAATTTTAATTTTTCACATTTTTCCGTGAAAAGTGCCAATACCCCCCCCTTTGGGTTCTAGGTGAAATTCTCACTCGACACAAATCAAACAAAAATGTTTCCATGGTGTGTATTGTTGTTCATTTTCATCAAATAAACAAAATAAAACCCAGAATAAATCATTAAAGACAAGAAATGAGCCTAAAAGATGCCTCAGCGCAAAAGTTAATGTTAGTAAAAGAGCCCAAATTTCAAAAAATATTGCGAAAAACAACAATCTTCCATTATAGAGTGAATGTTTGAGGTGTATAGAAGGCATTTATTTCATTTTTAGAAATTTTATTTTTTCACATTTTTCCACGAAAAGTACCAATACCCCCCCCTTTGGGTTCTAGGTGAAATTCTCACTCGACAGAAATAAAACAAAAATGTTTCCATGGTGTGTATTGTTGTTCATTTTCATCAAAAAAATAAAATAAAACCCAGAATAAATCATTAAAGGCAAGAAATGAGCCTAAAAGATGCCTTCGCGCAAAAGTTAAAGTTAGTAAAAGAGCCCAAATTTCAAAAAATATTGCGAAAAACAACAATCTTCCATCATAGAGTGAATGTTTGAGGTGTATAGAAGGCATTTACTTCATTTTTAGAAATTTTAATTTTTCACATTTTTCCATGAAAAGTGCCAATACCCCCCCCTTTGGGTTCTAGGTGAAATTCTCACTCGACACAAATCAAACAAAAATGTTTCCATGGTGTGTATTGTTGTTCATTTTCATCAAATAAACAAAATAAAACCCAGAATAAATCATTAAAGGCAAGAAATGAGCCTAAAAGATGCCTCAGCGCAAAAGTTAATGTTAGTAAAAGAGCCCAAATTTCAAAAAATATTGCGAAAAACAACAATCTTCGATCATAGAGTGAATGTTTGAGGTGTATAGAAGGCATTTATTTCATTTTTAGAAATTTTAATTTTTCACATTTTTCCACGAAAAAGGCCAATACCCCCCCCTTTGTGTTCTAGGTGAAATTCTCACTCGACACAAATCAACCAAAAATGTTTCCATGGTGTGTATTGTTGTTCATTTTCATCAAATAAACAAAATAAAACCCAGAATAAATCATTAAAGACAAGAAATGAGCATAAAAGATGCCTCAGCGCAAGTGTTATGGGTAGTAAAAGAGCCCAAATTTCAAAAAATATTGCGAAAAACAACAATCTTCCATTATAGAGTGAATGTTTGAGGTGTATAGAAGGCATTTATTTCATTTTTAGAAATTTTAATTTTTCACATTTTTCCATGAAAAGTGCCAATACCCCCCCCTTTGGGTTCTAGGTGAAATTCTCACTCGACACATATCAACCAAAAATTTTCCATAGTGTGTATTGTTGTTCATTTTCATCAAATAAACAAAATAAAACCCAGAATAAATCATTAAAGACAAGAAATGAGCATAAAAGATGCCTCAGCGAAAGTGTTAATGTTAGTAAAAGAGCCCAAATTTCAAAAAATATTGCGAAAAACAACAATCTTCCATTATAGAGTGAATGTTTTAGGTGTATAGAAGGCATTTTTTTAATTTTTAGAAATTTTAATTTTTCACATTTTTCCGTGAAAAGTGCCAATACCCCCCCCTTTGGGTTCTAGGTGAAATTCTCACTCGACACAAATCAAACAAAAATGTTTCCATGGTGTGTATTGTTGTTCATTTTCATCAAATAAACATAATAAAACCCAGAATAAATCATTAAAGACAAGAAATGAGCATAAAAGATGCCTCAGCGCAAGTGTTAATGTTAGTAAAAGAGCCCAAATTTCAAAAAAATATTGCGAAAAACCACAATCTTCCATTATAGAGTGAATGTTTTAGGTGTATAGAAGGCATTTTTTTAATTTTTAATAATTTTAATTTTTCACATTTTTCCGTGAAAAGTGCGATTACCCCCCCCTTTGGGTTCTAGGTGAAATTCTCACTCGAACCAAATCAAACAAAAATGTTTCCATGGTGTGTATTGTTGTTCATTTTCATCAAATAAAAAAAATAAAACCCAGAATAAATCATTAAAGGCAAGAAATGAGCCTAAAAGATGCCTCAGCGCAAAAGTTAATTTTAGTAAAAGAGCCCAAATTTCAAAAAATATTGCGAAAAACAACAATCTTCCATCATAGAGTGAATGTTTGAGGTGTATAGAAGGCATTTATTTCATTTTTAGAAATTTTAATTTTTCACATTTTTCCACGAAAAAGGCCAATACCCCCCCCTTTGGGTTCTAGGTGAAATTCTCACTCGACACAATAAAACAAAAATGTTTCCATGGTGTGTATTGTTGTTCATTTTCATCAAATAAACAAAATAAAACCCAGAATAAATCATTAAAGGCAAGAAATGAGCCTAAAAGATGCCTTCGCGCAAAAGTTAATGTTAGTAAAAGAGCCCAAATTTCAAAAAATATTGCGAAAAACAACAATCTTCCATCATAGAGTGAATGTTTGTGGTGTATAGAAGGCATTTATTTCATTTTTATAAATTTTAATTTTTCACATTTTTCCATGAAAAGTGCCAATACCCCCCCCTTTGGGTTCTAGGTGAAATTCTCACTCAACACAAATCAAACAAAAATGTTTCCATGGTGTGTATTGTTTTCATTTTCATCAAATAAACAAAATAAAACCCAGAATAAATCATTAAAGACAAGAAATGAGCCTAAAAGATGCCTCAGCGCAAAAGTTAATGTTAGTAAAAGAGCCCAAATTTCGAAAAATATTGCGAAAAAATAAAATCTTCCATTATAGAGTAAATGTTTGAGGTGTATAGAAGGTATTTTTTTAATTTTTATAAATTTTAATTTTTCACATTTTTCCGTGAAAAGTGCCAATACCCCCCCCTTTGGGTTCTTGGTGAAATTCTCACTCGACACAAATCAAACAAAAATGTTTCCATGGTGTGTATTGTTGTTCATTTTCATCAAATAAACAAAATAAAACCCAGAATAAATCATTAAAGGCAAGAAATGAGCCTAAAAGATGCCTCAGCGCAAAAGTTAATGTTAGTAAAAGAGCCCAAATTTCAAAAAATATTGCGAAAAACAACAATCTTCGCCCATAGAGTGAATGTTTGAGGTGTATAGAAGGCATTTATTTCATTTTTAGAAATTTTAATTTTTCACATTTTTCCACGAAAAAGGCCAATACCCCCCCCTTTGGGTTCTAGGTGAAATTCTCACTCGACACAAATCAAACAAAAATGTTTCCATGGTGTGTATTGTTGTTCATTTTCATCAAATAAACAAAATAAAACCCAGAATAAATCATTAAAGACAAGAAATGAGCATAAAAGATGCCTCAGCGCAAGTGTTAATGTTAGTAAAAGAGCCCAAATTTCAAAAAATATTGCGAAAAACAACAATCTTCCATTATAGAGTGAATGTTTGAGGTGTATAGAAGGCATTTATTTCATTTTTAGAAATTTTAATTTTTCACATTTTTCCACGAAAAGTGCCAATACCCCCCCCTTTGGGTTCTAGTTGAAATTCTCACTCGACACAAATAAAACAAAAATGTTTCCATGGTGTGTATTGTTGTTCATTTTCATCAAAAAAATAAAATAAAACCCAGAATAAATCATTAAAGGCAAGAAATGAGCCTAAAAGATGCCTTCGCGCAAAAGTTAATGTTAGTAAAAGAGCCCAAATTTCAAAAAATATTGCGAAAAACAACAATCTTCCATCATAGAGTGAATGTTTGAGGTGTATAGAAGGCATTTATTTCATTTTTAGAAATTTTAATTTTTCACATTTTTCCATGAAAAGTGCCAATACCCCCCCCCTTTGGGTTCTAGGTGAAATTCTCACTCAACACAAATCAAACAAAATGTTTCCATGGTGTGTATTGTTTTCATTTTCATCAAATAAACAAAATAAAACCCAGAATAAATCATTAAAGACAAGAAATGAGCCTAAAAGATGCCTCAGCGCAAATGTTAATGTTAGGTTAAGAGCCCAAATTTCAAAAAATATTGCGAAAAACGACAATCTTCCATTATAGAGTGAATGTTTGAGGTGTATAGAAGGCATTTATTTCATTTTTAGAAATTTTAATTTTTCACATTTTTCCACGAAAAGTGCCAATACCCCCCCCTTTGGGTTCTAGGTGAAATTCTCACTCGACACAAATAAAACAAAAATGTTTCCATGGTGTGTATTTTTGTTCATTTTCATCAAATAAACAAAATAAAACCCAGAATAAATCATTAAAGGCAAGAAATGAGCCTAAAAGATGCCTCAGCGCAAAAGTTAATGTTAGTAAAAGAGCCCTTATTTCAAAAAATATTGCGAAAAACAACAATTTTCCATCATAGAGTGAATGTTTGAGGTGTATAGAAGGCATTTATTTCATTTTTAGGAATTTTAATTTTTCACATTTTTCCACGAAAAGTGCCAATACCCCCCCCTTTGGGTTCTAGGTGAAATTCTCACTCGACACAAATAAAACAAAAATGTTTCCATGGTGTGTATTGTTGTTCATTTTCATCAAAAAAATAAAATAAAACCCAGAATAAATCATTAAAGGCAAGAAATGAGCCTAAAAGATGCCTTCGCGCAAAAGTTAATGTTATTAAAAGAGCCCAAATTTCAAAAAATATTGCGAAAAACAACAATCTTCCATCATTGAGTGAATGTTTGAGGTGTATAGAAGGCATTTATTTCATTTTTAGAAATTTTAATTTTTCACATTTTTCCATGAAAAGTGCCAATACCCCCCCCTTTGGGTTCTAGGTGAAATTCTCACTCGACACAAATCAAACATAAATGTTTCCATGGTGTGTATTGTTGTTCATTTTCATCAAATAAACATAATAAAACCCAGAATAAATCATTAAAGACAAGAAATGAGCATAAAAGATGCCTCAGCGCAAGTGTTAATGTTAGTAAAAGAGCCCAAATTTCAAAAAAATATTGCGAAAAACCACAATCTTCCATTATAGAGTGAATGTTTTAGGTATATAGAAGGCATTTTTTTAATTTTTAGAAATTTTAATTTTTCACATTTTTCCGTGAAAAGTGCGATTACCCCCCCCTTTGGGTTCTAAGTGAAATTCTCACTCAACACAAATCAAACAAAAATGTTTCCATGGTGTGTATTGTTGTTCATTTTCATCAAATAAACAAAATAAAACCCAGAATAAATCATTAAAGACAAGAAATGAGCCTAAAAGATGCCTCTGCGCAAATGTTAATGTTAGTAAAAGAGCCCAAATTTCAAAAAATATTGCGAAAAACAACAATCTTCCATCATAGAGTGAATGTTTGAGGTGTATAGAAGGCATTTATTTCATTTTTAGAAATTTTAATTTTTCACATTTTTCCACGAAAAAGGCCAATACCCCCCCCTTTGGGTTCTAGGTGAAATTCTCACTCAACACAAATCAAACAAAAATGTTTCCACGGTGTGTATTGTTGTTCATTTTCATGAAATAAACAAAATAAAACCCAGAATAAATCATTAAAGACAAGAAATGAGCATAAAAGATGCCTCAGCACAAGTGTTAATGTTAGTAAAAGAGCCCAAATTTCAAAAAAATATTGCGAAAAACCACAATCTTCCATTATAGAGTGAATGTTTTAGGTGTATAGAAGGCATTTTTTTAATTTTTAGAAATTTTAATTTTTCACATTTTTCCGTGAAAAGTGCCAATACCCCCCCCTTTGGGTTCTAGGTGAAATTCTCACTCGACACAAATCAAACAAAAATGTTTAAATGGTGTGTATTGTTGTTCATTTTCATCAAATAAACAAAATAAAACCCAGAATAAATCATTAAAGGCAAGAAATGAGCCTAAAAGATGCCTCAGCGCAAAAGTTAATGTTAGTAAAAGAGCCCAAATTTCGAAAAATATTGCGAAAAAATAAAATCTTCCATTATAGAGTAAATGTTTGAGGTGTATAGAAGGCATTTTTTTAATTTTTAGAAATTTTAATTTTTCACATTTTTCCGTGAAAAGTGCCAATACCCCCCCCTTTGGGTTCTAGGTGAAATTCTCACTCGACACAAATCAAACAAAAATGTTTCCATGGTGTGTATTGTTGTTCATTTTCATCAAATAAACAAAATAAAACCCAGAATAAATCATTAAAGACAAGAAATGAGCCTAAAAGATGCCTCAGCGCAAAAGTTAATGTTAGTAAAAGAGCCCAAATTTCAAAAAATATTGCGAAAAACAACAATCTTCCATTATAGAGTGAATGTTTGAGGTGTATAGAAGGCATTTATTTCATTTTTAGAAATTTTATTTTTTCACATTTTTCCACGAAAAGTACCAATACCCCCCCCCTTTGGGTTCTAGGTGAAATTCTCACTCGACAGAAATAAAACAAAAATGTTTCCATGGTGTGTATTGTTGTTCATTTTCATCAAAAAAATAAAATAAAACCCAGAATAAATCATTAAAGGCAAGAAATGAGCCTAAAAGATGCCTTCGCGCAAAAGTTAAAGTTAGTAAAAGAGCCCAAATTTCAAAAAATATTGCGAAAAACAACAATCTTCCATCATAGAGTGAATGTTTGAGGTGTATAGAAGGCATTTACTTCATTTTTAGAAATTTTAATTTTTCACATTTTTCCATGAAAAGTGCATATTCCCCCCCTTTGGGTTCTAGGTGAAATTCTCACTCAACACAAATCAAACAAAAATGTTTCCATGGTGTGTATTGTTTTCATTTTCATCAAATAAACAAAATAAAACCCAGAATAAATCATTAAAGACAAGAAATGAGCCTAAAAGATGCCTCAGCGCAAATGTTAATGTTAGTAAAAGAGCCCAAATTTCAAAAAAAATTGCGAAAAACGACAATCTTCCATTATAGAGTGAATGTTTGAGGTGTATAGAAGGCATTTATTTCATTTTTAGAAATTTTAATTTTTCACATTTTTCCACGAAAAGTGCCAATACCCCCCCCTTTGGGTTCTAGGTGAAATTCTCACTCGACACAAATAAAACAAAAATGTTTCCATGGTGTGTATTGTTGTTCATTTTCATCAAATAAACAAAATAAAACCCAGAATAAATCATTAAAGGCAAGAAATGAGCCTAAAAGATGCCTCAGCGCAAAAGTTAATGTAAGTAAAAGAGCCCTTATTTCAAAAAATATTGCGAAAAACAACAATTTTCCATCAAAGAGTGAATGTTTGAGGTGTATAGAAGGCATTTATTTCATTTTTAGAAATTTTAATTTTTCACATTTTTCCACGAAAAAGGCCAATACCCCCCCCTTTGAGTTCTAGGTGAAATTCTCACTCGACACAATAAAACAAAAATGTTTCCATGGTGTGTATTGTTGTTCATTTTCATCAAATAAACAAAATAAAACCCAGAATAAATCATTAAAGACAAGAAATGAGCATAAAAGATGCCTCAGCGAAAGTGTTAATGTTAGTAAAAGAGCCCAAATTTCAAAAAATATTGCGAAAAACCACAATCTTCCATTATAGAGTGAATGTTTTAGGTGTATAGAAGGCATTTTTTTAATTTTTAGAAATTTTAATTTTTCACATTTTTCCGTGAAAAGTGCCAATACCCCCCCCTTTGGGTTCTAGGTGAAATTCTCACTCGACACAAATCAAACAAAAATGTTTAAATGGTGTGTATTGTTGTTCATTTTCATCAAATAAACAAAATAAAACCCAGAATAAATCATTAAAGGCAAGAAATGAGCCTAAAAGATGCCTCAGCGCAAAAGTTAATGTGAGTAAAAGAGCCCAAATTTCAAAAAATATTGCGAAAAACATCAATCTTCGATCATAGAGTGAATGTTTGAGGTGTATAGAAGGCATTTATTTCATTTTTAGAAATTTTAATTTTTCACATTTTTCCACGAAAAAGGCCAATACCCCCCCCTTTGGGTTCTAGGTGAAATTCTCACTCGACACAAATCAAACAAAAATGTTTCCATGGTTTGTATTGTTGTTCATTTTCATCAAATAAACAAAATAAAACCCAGAATAAATCATTAAAGACAAGAAATGAGCATAAAAGATGCCTCAGCGCAAATGTTAATGTTAGTAAAAGAGCCCAAATTTCAAAAAAATATTGCGAAAAACCACAATCTTCCATTATAGAGTGAATGTTTTAGGTGTATAGAAGGCATTTTTTTAATTTTTAGAAATTTTAATTTTTCACATTTTTCCGTGAAAAGTGCCAATACCCCCCCCTTTGGGTTCTAGGTGAAATTCTCACTCGACACAAATCAAACAAAAATGTTTCCATGGTGTGTATTGTTGTTTATTTTCATCAAATAAACAAAATAAAACCCAGAATAAATCATTAAAGACAAGAAATGAGCATAAAAGATGCCTCAGCGCAAATGTTAATGTTAGTAAAAGAGCCCAAATTTCAAAAAATATTGCAAAAACAACAATCTTCCATTATAGAGTGAATGTTTGAGGTGTATAGAAGGCATTTATTTCATTTTTAGAAATTTTAATTTTTCACATATTTCCACGAAAAGTGCCAATACCCCCCCCTTTGGGTTCTAGGTGAAATTCTCACTCGGCACAAATAAAACAAAAATGTTTCCATGGTGTGTATTGTTGTTCATTTTCATCAAATAAACAAAATAAAACCCAGAATAAATCATTAAAGGCAAGAAATGAGCCTAAAAGATGCCTCAGCGCAAAAGTTAATGTTAGTAAAAGAGACCTTATTTCAAAAAATATTGGGAAAAACAACAATTTTCCATCATAGAGTGAATGTTTGAGGTGTATAGAAGGCATTTATTTCATTTTTAGAAATTTTAATTTTTCACATTTTTCCATGAAAAGTGCGATTACCCCCCCCTTTGGGTTCTAGGTGAAATTCTCACTCAACACAAATCAAACAAAAATGTTTCCATGGTGTGTATTGTTGTTCATTTTCATCAAATAAACAAAATAAAACCCAGAATAAATCATTAAAGACAAGAAATGAGCCTAAAAGATGCCTCAGCGCAAATGTTAATGTTAGTAAAAGAGCCCAAATTTCAAAAAATATTGCGAAAAACAACAATCTTCCATCATAGAGTGAATGTTTGAGGTTTATAGAAGGCATTTATTTCATTTTTAGAAATTTTAATTTTTCACATTTTTCCACGAAAAAGGCCAATACCCCCCCTTTGGGTTCTAGGTGAAATTCTCACTCAACACAAATCAAACAAAAATGTTTCCATGGTGTGTATTGTTGTTCATTTTCATCAAATAAACAAAATAAAACCCAGAATAAATCATTAAAGACAAGAAATGAGCATAAAAGATGCCTCAGCGCAAGTGTTAATGTTAGTAAAAGAGCCCAAATTTCAAAAAAATATTGCGAAAAACCACAATCTTCCATTATAGAGTGAATGTTTTAGGTGTATAGAAGGCATTTTTTTAATTTTTAGAAATTTTAATTTTTCACATTTTTCCGTGAAAAGTGCGATTACCCCCCCCTTTGGGCTCTAGGTGAAATTCTCACTCGAACCAAATCAAACAAAAATGTTTCCATGGTGTGTATTGTTGTTCATTTTCATCAAATAAACAAAATAAAACCCAGAATAAATCATTAAAGGCAAGAAATGAGCCTAAAAGATGCCTCAGCGCAAAAGTTAATTTTAGTAAAAGAGCCCAAATTTCAAAAAATATTGCGAAAAACAACAATCTTCCATCATAGAGTGAATGTTTGAGGTGTATAGAAGGCATTTATTTCATTTTTAGAAATTTTAATTTTTCACATTTTTCCACGAAAAAGGCCAATACCCCCCCCTTTGGGTTCTAGGTGAAATTCTCACTTAACACAAATCAAACAAAAATGTTTCCATGGTGTGTATTGTTGTTCATTTTCATCAAATAAACAAAATAAAACCCAGAATAAATCATTAAAGACAAGAAATGAGCATAAAAGATGCCTCAGCGCAAGTGTTAATGTTAGTAAAAGAGCCCAAATTTCAAAAAAATATTGCGAAAAACCACAATCTTCCATTATAGAGTGAATGTTTTAGGTGTATAGAAGGCATTTTTTTAATTTTTAATAATTTTAATTTTTCACATTTTTCCGTGAAAAGTGCGATTACCCCCCCCTTTGGGTTCTAGGTGAAATTCTCACTCGAACCAAATCAAACAAAAATGTTTCCATGGTGTGTATTGTTGTTCATTTTCATCAAATAAACAAAATAAAACCCAGAATAAATCATTAAAGGCAAGAAATGAGCCTAAAAGATGCCTCAGCGCAAAAGTTAATGTGAGTAAAAGAGCCCAAATTTCAAAAAATATTGCGAAAAACAACAATCTTCGATCATAGAGTGAATGTTTGAGGTGTATAGAAGGCATTTATTTCATTTTTAGAAATTTTATTTTTCACATTTTTCCACGAAAAAGGCCAATACCCCCCCCTTTGGGTTCTAGGTGAAATTCTCACTCGACACAAATCAAACAAAAATGTTTCCATGGTTTGTATTGTTGTTCATTTTTCATCAAATAAACAAAATAAAACCCAGAATAAATCATTAAAGACAAGAAATGAGCATAAAAGATGCCTCAGCGCAAATGTTAATGTTAGTAAAAGAGCCCAAATTTCAAAAAAATATTGCGAAAAACCACAATCTTCCATTATAGAGTGAATGTTTTAGGTGTATAGAAGGCATTTTTTTAATTTTTAGAAATTTTAATTTTTCACATTTTCCGTGAAAAGTGCCAATACCCCCCCCTTTGGGTTCTAGGTGAAATTCTCACTCGACACAAATCAAACAAAAATGTTTCCATGGTGTGTATTGTTGTTTATTTTCATCAAATAAACAAAATAAAACCCAGAATAAATCATTAAAGACAAGAAATGAGCATAAAAGATGCCTCAGCGCAAATGTTAATGTTAGTAAAAGAGCCCAAATTTCAAAAAATATTGCAAAAACAACAATCTTCCATTATAGAGTGAATGTTTGAGGTGTATAGAAGGCATTTATTTCATTTTTAGAAATTTTAATTTTTCACATTTTTCCACGAAAAGTGCCAATACCCCCCCCTTTGGGTTCTAGGTGAAATTCTCACTCGACACAAATAAAACAAAAATGTTTCCATGGTGTGTATTGTTGTTCATTTTCATCAAATAAACAAAATAAAAACCCAGAATAAATCATTAAAGGCAAGAAATGAGCCTAAAAGATGCCTCAGCGCAAAAGTTAATGTTAGTAAAAGAGACCTTATTTCAAAAAATATTGGGAAAAAACAACAATTTTCCATCATAGAGTGAATGTTTGAGGTGTATAGAAGGCATTTATTTCATTTTTAGAAATTTTAATTTTTCACATTTTTTCCATGAAAAGTGCGATTACCCCCCCCTTTGGGTTCTAGGTGAAATTCTCACTCAACACAAATCAAACAAAAATGTTTCCATGGTGTGTATTGTTGTTCATTTTCATCAAATAAACAAAATAAAACCCAGAATAAATCATTAAAGACAAGAAATGAGCCTAAAAGATGCCTCAGCGCAAATGTTAATGTTAGTAAAAGAGCCCAAATTTCAAAAAATATTGCGAAAAACAACAATCTTCCATCATAGAGTGAATGTTTGAGGTGTATAGAAGGCATTTATTTCATTTTTAGAAATTTTAATTTTTCACATTTTTCCACGAAAAAGGCCAATACCCCCCCCCTTTGGGTTCTAGGTGAAATTCTCACTCAACACAAATCAAACAAAAATGTTTCCATGGTGTGTATTGTTGTTCATTTTCATCAAATAAACAAAATAAAACCCAGAATAAATCATTAAAGACAAGAAATGAGCATAAAAGATGCCTCAGCGCAAGTGTTAATGTTAGTAAAAGAGCCCAAATTTCAAAAAAATATTGCGAAAAACCACAATCTTCCATTATAGAGTGAATGTTTAAGTGTATAGAAGCATTTTTTTAATTTTTAGAAATTTTAATTTTTCACATTTTTCCGTGAAAAGTGCGATTACCCCCCCCTTTGGGCTCTAGGTGAAATTCTCACTCGAACCAAATCAAACAAAAATGTTTCCATGGTGTGTATTGTTGTTCATTTTCATCAAATAAACAAAATAAAACCCAGAATAAATCATTAAAGGCAAGAAATGAGCCTAAAAGATGCCTCAGCGCAAAAGTTAATTTTAGTAAAAGAGCCCAAATTTCAAAAAATATTGCGAAAAACAACAATCTTCCATCATAGAGTGAATGTTTGAGGTGTATAGAAGGCATTTATTTCATTTTTAGAAATTTTAATTTTTCACATTTTTCCACGAAAAAGGCCAATACCCCCCCCCTTTGGGTTCTAGGTGAAATTCTCACTCGACACAATAAAACAAAAATGTTTCCATGGTGTGTATTGTTGTTCATTTTCATCAAATAAACAAAATAAAACCCAGAATAAATCATTAAAGACAAGAAATGAGCATAAAAGATGCCTCAGCGCAAGTGTTAATGTTAGTAAAAGAGCCCAAATTTCAAAAAAATATTGCGAAAAACCACAATCTTCCATTATAGAGTGAATGTTTTAGGTGTATAGAAGGCATTTTTTTAATTTTTAGAAATTTTAATTTTTCACATTTTTCCGTGAAAAGTGCCAATACCCCCCCCTTTGGGTTCTAGGTGAAATTCTCACTCGACACAAATCAAACAAAAATGTTTAAATGGTGTTTATTGTTGTTCATTTTCATCAAATAAACAAAATAAAACCCAGAATAAATCATTAAAGGCAAGAAATGAGCCTAAAAGATGCCTCAGCGCAAAAGTTAATGTTAGTAAAAGAGCCCAAATTTCGAAAAATATTGCGAAAAAATAAAATCTTCCATTATAGAGTAAATGTTTGAGGTGTATAGAAGGCATTTTTTTAATTTTTAGAAATTTTAATTTTTCACATTTTTCCACGAAAAGTGCCAATACCCCCCCCTTTGGGTTCTAGGTGAAATTCTCACTCGACACAAATCAAACAAAAATGTTTCCATGGTTTGTATTGTTGTTCATTTTCATCAAATAAACAAAATAAAACCCAGAATAAATCATTAAAGACAAGAAATGAGCATAAAAGATGCCTCAGCGCAAGTGTTAATGTTAGTAAAAGAGCCCAAATTTCAAAAAATATTGCGAAAAACAACAATCTTCCATTATAGAGTGAATGTTTTAGGTGTATAGAAGGCATTTTTTTAATTTTTAGAAATTTTAATTTTTCGCATTTTTCCGTGAATAGTGCCAATACCCCCCCCTTTGGGTTCTAGGTGAAATTCTCACTCGACACAAATCAAACAAAAATGTTTCCATGGTGTGTATTGTTGTTCATTTTCATCAAATAAACAAAATAAAACCCAGAATAAATCATTAAAGAGAAGAAATGAGCATAAAAGATGCCTCAGCGCAAATGTTAATGTTAGTAAAAGAGCCCAAATTTCAAAAAAATATTGCGAAAAACCACAATCTTCCATTATAGAGTGAATGTTTTAGGTGTATAGAAGGCATTTTTTTAATTTTTAGAAATTTTAATTTTTCACATATTTCCGTGAAAAGTGCCAATACCCCCCCCTTTGGGTTCTAGGTGAAATTCTCACTCGACACAAATCAAACAAAAATGTTTCCATGGTGTGTATTGTTGTTTATTTTCATCAAATAAACAAAATAAAACCCAGAATAAATCATTAAAGACAAGAAATGAGCATAAAAGATGCCTCAGCGCAAATGTTAATGTTAGTAAAAGAGCCCAAATTTCAAAAAATATTGCGAAAAACAACAATCTTCCATTATAGAGTGAATGTTTGAGGTGTATAGAAGGCATTTATTTCATTTTTAGAAATTTTAATTTTTCACATTTTTCCGTGAAAAGTGCCAATACCCCCCCTTTGGGTTCTAGGTGAAATTCTCACTCGACACAAATCAAACAAAAATGTTTCCATGGTGTGTATTGTTGTTCATTTTCATCAAATAAACAAAATAAAACCCAGAATAATTCATTAAAGGCAAGAAATGAGCCTAAAAGATGCCTCAGCGCAAATGTTAATGTTAGTAAAAGAGCCCAAATTTCAAAAAATATTGCGAAAAACAACAATCTTCCATCATAGAGTGAATGTTTGAGGTGTATAGAAGGCATTTATTTCATTTTTAGAAATTTTAATTTTTCACATTTTTCCACGAAAAAGGCCAATACCCCCCCCTTTGGGTTCTAGGTGAAATTCTCACTCAACACAAATCAAGCAAAAATGTTTCCATGGTGTGTATTGTTGTTCATTTTCATCAAATAAACAAAATAAAACCCAGAATAAATCATTAAAGACAAGAAATGAGCATAAAAGATGCCTCAGCGCAAGTGTTAATGTTAGTAAAAGAGCCCAAATTTCAAAAAAATATTGCGAAAAACCACAATCTTCCATTATAGAGTGAATGTTTTAGGTGTATAGAAGGAATTTTTTTAATTTTTAGAAATTTTAATTTTTCACATTTTTCCGTGAAAAGTGCCAATACCCCCCCTTTGGGTTCTAGGTGAAATTCTCACTCGACACAAATCAAACAAAAATATTTCCATGGTGTGTATTGTTGTTCATTTTCATCAAATAAACAAAATAAAACCCAGAATAAATCATTAAAGGCAAGAAATGAGCCTAAAAGATGCCTCAGCGCAAAAGTTAATGTTAGTAAAAGAGCCCAAATTTCGAAAAATATTGCGAAAAAATAAAATCTTCCATTATAGAGTGAATGTTTTAGGTGTATAGAAGGCATTTTTTTAATTTTTAGAAATTTTAATTTTTCACATTTTTCCGTGAAAAGTGCCAATACCCCCCCCTTTGGGTTCTAGGTGAAATTCTCACTCGACACAAATCAAACAAAAATGTTTAAATGGTGTTTATTGTTGTTCATTTTCATCAAATAAACAAAATAAAACCCAGAATAAATCATTAAAGGCAAGAAATGAGCCTAAAAGATGCCTCAGCGCAAAAGTTAATGTTAGTAAAAGAGCCCAAATTTCGAAAAATATTGCGAAAAAATAAAATCTTCCATTATAGAGTAAATGTTTGAGGTGTATAGAAGGCATTTTTTTAATTTTTAGAAATTTTAATTTTTCACATTTTTCCACGAAAAGTGCCAATACCCCCCCCTTTGGGTTCTAGGTGAAATTCTCACTCGACACAAATCAAACAAAAATGTTTCCATGGTTTGTATTGTTGTTCATTTTCATCAAATAAACAAAATAAAACCCAGAATAAATCATTAAAGACAAGAAATGAGCATAAAAGATGCCTCAGCGCAAGTGTTAATGTTAGTAAAAGAGCCCAAATTTCAAAAAATATTGCGAAAAACAACAATCTTCCATTATAGAGTGAATGTTTTAGGTGTATAGAAGGCATTTTTTTAATTTTTAGAAATTTTAATTTTTCACATTTTTCCGTGAATAGTGCCAATACCCCCCCCTTTGGGTTCTAGGTGAAATTCTCACTCGACACAAATCAAACAAAAATGTTTCCATGGTGTGTATTGTTGTTCATTTTCATCAAATAAACAAAATAAAACCCAGAATAAATCATAAAAGAGAAGAAATGAGCATAAAAGATGCCTCAGCGCAAATGTTAATGTTAGTAAAAGAGCCCAAATTTCAAAAAAATATTGCGAAAAACCACAATCTTCCATTATAGAGTGAATGTTTTAGGTGTATAGAAGGCATTTTTTTAATTTTTAGAAATTTTAATTTTTCACATTTTTCCGTGAAAAGTGCCTTTTGGGTTCTAGGTGAAATTCTCACTCGACACAAATCAAACAAAAATGTTTCCATGGTGTGTATTGTTGTTCATTTTCATCAAATAAACAAAATAAAAC
>NW_027287456.1:0-60256 GCF_022747635.1 Hetaerina americana | reverse complement strand
CCTCCCCCTTTGGGTCCTAGGTGAAAATCTCACTCGAACAAATCAAACAAAAATGTTTCCATGGTGTGTAATGTTGTTCACTTTCATCAACTAAAAAAAATTAAACCCAGAATAAATCCTGAAAGACAAGAAATGAGCATAAAAGATGCTTCAGCGCAAGTGTTTATGTTACTAAAAGAGCCCAAATTTCTAAAAATATTGCGAAAAACAACAATTTTCAGTTTAAGAGTGAATGTTTGAGGTGTATAGAAGGAATTTTTTTCATTTTTAGAAAATTTAATTTTTCACATTTTTCCATGAAAAGTGCCAATACCCCCCCCTTTGGGTTCTAGGTGAAAATCTAACTCGACATAAATCAAACAAAAATGTCTCCATGGTGTGTATTGTTGTTCATTTTCATCAAATTAACAAAATAAAACCCATAATAAATCCTGAAAGACAAGAAATGAGCATAAAAGATGCTTCAGCGCAAGTGTTTATGTTACTAAAAGAGCCCAAATTTCTAAAAATATTGCGAAAAACAACAATTTTCAGTTTTAGAGTGAATGTTTGAGGTGTATAGAAGGCATTTATTTCATTTTTAGAATATTTAATTTTTCACATTTTTCCATGAAAAGTGCCAAGTGCCCCTTTGGGTTCTAGAAGAAAATCTCGCTCGACACAAATCATAAATAAATGTTTCCATGGTGTGTATTGTTGTTCATTTTCATCAAATAAACAAAATAAAACCCAGAATAAATCCTGAAAGACAAGAAATGAGCATAAAAGATGCTTCAGCGCAAGTGTTAATGTTACTAAAAGAGCCAAAATTTCTAAAAAATATTGCGAAAAACAACAATTTTCAGTTTTAGAGTGAATGTTTGAGGTGTATAGAAGGCATTTATTTCATTTTTAGAATATTTAATTTTTCACATTTTTCCATGAAAAGTGCCAAGTGCCGCCTTTGGGTTCTAAGTGAAAATCTCACTCGACACAAATCAAACAAAAATGTTTCCATGGTGTGTATTGTTGTTCATTTTCATCAAATAAACAAAATAAAACCCATAATAAATCCTGAAAGACAAGAAATGAGCATAAAAGATGCTTCAGCGCAAGTGTTAATGCTACTAAAAGAACCCAAATTTCTAAAAATATTGCGAAAAACAACAATTTTCAGATTTAGAGTGAATGTTTGAGGTGTATAGAAGGCATTTATTTCATTTTTAGAAAATGTTTTTTTTCACATTTTTCCATGAAAAGTGCCAATACCCCCCCTTTGGGTTCTAGGTGAAAATCTCACTCGACACAAAACAAACAAAAATGTTTCCATGATGTGTATTGTTGTTCATTTTCATCAAATAAACAAAATAAAACCCATAATAAATCCTGAAAGACAAGAAATGAGCATAAAAGATGCTTCAGCGCAAGTGTTAATGTTACTAAAAGAGCCCAAATTTCTAAAAATATTGCGAAAAACAACAATTTTCAGTTTTAGAGTGAAAGTTTGAGGTGTATAGAAGGCATTTATTTCATTTTTAGAAAATTTAATTTTTCACATTTTTCCATGAAAAGTTCCAATACCCCCCCCTTTGGGTTCTAGGTGAAAATCTCACTCGACACAAATCAAACAAAAATGTTTCCATGGTGTGTATTGTTGTTCATTTTCATCAAATAAACAAAATAAAACCCAGAATAAATCCTGAACGACAAGAAATGAGCATAAAAGATGCTCAGCGCAAGTGGTAATGTTACTAAAAGAGCCAAATTTTCTAAAAATATTGCGAAAAACAATAATTTTCAGATTTAGAGTGAATGTTTGAGGTGTATAGAAGGCATTTATTTCATTTTTAGAAAATTTAATTTTTCACATTTTTCCATGAAAAGTGCCAATACCCCCCCTTTGGGTTCTAGTTGAAAATCTCACGCGACACAAATCAAACAATAATGTTTCAATGGTGTTTATTGTGTTTCATTTTCATCAAATAAACAAAATAAAACCCAGAATAAATACTGAAAGACAAGAAATGAGCATAAAAATGCATCAGCGCAAGTGTTAATGTTACTAAAAGAGCCAAAATATCTAAAAATATTGCGAAAAACAACAATTTTCAGTTTAAGAGTGAATGTTTGAGGTGTATAGAAGGCATTTATTTCATTTTTAGAAAATTTAATTTTTCACATTTTTCCATGAGAAGTGCAGATACCTCCCCCTTTGGGTCCTAGGTGAAAATCTCACTCGAACAAATCAAACAAAAATGTTTCCATGGTGTGTATTGTTGTGCACTTTCATCAACTAAACAAAATTAAACCCAGAATAAATCCTGAAAGACAAGAAATGAGCATAAAAGATGCTTCAGCGCAAGTGTTAATGTTACTAAAAGAGCCAAGATTTCTAAAAAATATTGTGAAAAACAACAATTTTCAGTTTAAGAGTGAATGTTTGTGGTGTATAGAAGGAATTTATTTCATTTTTAGAAAATGTTTTTTTTTACATTTTTCCATGAAAAGTGCCAATACAGTGCCCTTTGGGTTCTAGGTGAAAATCTCACTTGACACAAAACAAACAAAAATGTTTCCATGATGTGTATTGTTGTTCATTTTCATCAAATAAACAAAATTAAACCCATAATAAATCCTGAAAGGCAAGAAATGAGCATAAAAGATCCTTAAGCGCAAGTGTTAATGTTACTAAAAGAGCCAAAATTTCTAAAAATATTGCGAAAAACAACAATTTTCAGTTTAAGAGTGAATGTTTGAGGTGTATAGAAGGCATTTATTTCATTTTTAGAAAATTTTATTTTTCACATTTTCCCATGAAAAGTGCCAATACCCCCCCCTTTGGGATCTAGGTGAAAATCTCACTCGACACAAATCAAACAAAAATGTTTCCATGGTGTGTATTGTTGTTCGTTTTCATCAAATAAACAAAATAAAACCCACAATAAATACTGGAAGACAAGAAATGAGCATAAAAGATGCTTCAGCGCAAGTGTTAATGTTACTAAAACTGCCCAAATTTCTAAAAATATTGCGAAAAACAACAATTTTCAGATTTAGAGTGAATGTTTGAGGTGTATAGAAGGCATTTATTTCATTTTTAGAAAATTTAATTTTTCACATTTTTCCATGAAAAGTGCCAATACCCCCCCCTTTGGGTTCTAGGTGATAATCTCACTCGCCACAAAACAAACAAAAATGTTTCCATGATGAGTATTGTTGTTCATTTTCATCAAATAAACAAAATAAAACCCATAATAAATCCTGAAAGACAAGAAATGAGCATAAAAGATGCTTCAGCGCAAGTGTTAATGTTACTAAAAGAGCCAAAATTTCTAAAAATATTGCGAAAAACAACAATTTTCATTTAAAGAGTGAATGTTTGAGGTGTATAAAAGGCATTTATTTCATTTTTAGAAAATTTAATTTTTCACATTTTTCCATTAAAAGTGCCAATACCCCCCCTTTGGGTTCTAGGTGAAAATCTCACCCAATACAAATCAAACAAAAATGTTTCCATAGAGTGTATTATTTCTCATTTTCATCCAAATAAACAAAGTAAAACCCAGATTAAATCCTGAAATACAAGAAATTAGCATAAAGATGCTTCTGCGCAATTGTTAATGTTACTAAAAGAGCCAAAATTTCTAAAAATATTGCGAAAAACAACAATTTTCAGATTTAGAGTGAATGTTTGAGGTGTATAGAAGGCATTTATTTCATTTTTAGAAAATGTTTTCTTTCACATTTTTCCATGAATAGTCCCAATACTCCCCCCTTTGGGTTCTAGGTGAAAAACTCACTCGACACAAATCAAACAAAAATGTTTCCATGGTGTGTATTGTTGTTCATTTTCATCAAATAAACAAAATAAATCCCAGAATAAATCCTGAAAGACAAGAAATGAGCATAAAAGATGCTTCAGCGAAAGTGTTAATGTTACTAAAAGAGCCCAAATTTCTAAAAATATTGCGAAAAACAACAATTTTCAGTTTAAGAGTGAATGTTTGAGGTGTATAGAAGGCATTTATTTCATTTTTAGAAAATTTATTTTTTCTCATTTTTCCATGAAAAGTGCCAATATCCCCCTTTGGGTTCTAGGTTAAAATCTCACTCGACACAAATCAAACAAAAATGTTTCCTTGGTGTGTATTGTTGTTCATTTTCATCAAATAAACAAAATAAAACCCAGAATAAATACTGAAAGACAAGAAATGAGCATAAAAGATGCTTCAGCGCAAGTGTTAATGTTACTAAAAGAGCCCCAATTTCTAAAAATATTCAGAAAAACAACAATTTTCAGTTTAAGAGTGAATGTTTGAGGTGTATAGAAGGCATTTATTTCATTTTTAGAATATTTAATTTTTCACATTTTTCCATGAAAAGTGCCAATACCCCCCCTTTGGGTTCTCGGTGAAAATCTCGCTCGACACAAATCAAACAAAAATGTTTCCATGGTGTGTATTGTTGTTCATTTTTATCAAATAAACAAAATAAAACCCAGAATAAATCCTGAAATACAAGAAATGAGCATAAAAGATGCTTCTGCGCAAGTGTTAATGTTACTAAAAGAGCCCAAATTTCTAAAAAATATTGCGAAAAACAACAATTTTCAGTTTTAGAGTGAATGTTTGAGGTGTATAGAAGGCATTTATTTCATTTTTAGAACATTGAATTTTTCACATTTTTCCATGAAAAGTGCCAATACTCCCCCCTTTGGGTTCTAGGTGAAAATCTCACTCGACACATATCAAACAAAAATTTTTCCATGGTGTGTATTGTTGTTCATTTTCATCAAATAAACAAAATAAAACCCATAATAAATCCTGAAAGACAAGAAATGAGCATAAAAGATGCTTCAGCGCAAGTGTTAATGTTACTAAAAGAGCCCCAATTTCTAAAAATATTCAGAAAAACAACAATTTCAGATTTAGAGTGAATGTTTGAGGTGTATAGAAGGCATTTATTTCATTTTTAGAAAATTTAATTTTTCACATTTTTCCATGAAAAGTGCCAATACTCCCCCCTTTGGGTTCTAGGTGAAAATCTCACTCGACACAAATCAAAGAAAAATGTTTCCATGGTGTGTATTCTTGTTCAATTTCTTCAAATAAACAAAATAAAACCCAGAATAAACCCTGAATGACAAGAAATGAGCATAAAAGATGCTTCAGCGCAAGTGTTAATGTTACTAAAAGAGCCCAAATTTCTAAAAAATATTCAGAAAAACAACAATTTTCAGTTTAAGAGTGAATGTTTGAGGTGTATAGAAGGCATTTATTTCATTTTTAGAAAATTTAATTTTTCACATTTTTCCATGAAAAGTGCCAATACTCCCCCCTCTGGGTTCTAGGTGAAAATCTCACTCGACACATATCAAACAAAAATGTTTCCATGGTGTGTATTGTTGTTAATTTTCATCAAATAAACAAAATAAAACCCATAATAAATCCTGAAAGACAAGAAATGAGCATAAAAGATGCTTCAGTGCAAGTGTTTATGTTACTAAAAGAGCCAAAATTTCTAAAAATATTGGGAAAACAACAATTTTCAGTTTAAGAGTGAATGTTTGAGGTGTATAGAAGGCATTTATTTCATTTTAAGAAAATGTTATTTTTAACATTTTTCCATGAAAAGTGCCAATACCCCCCCCCTTTGGGTTCCAGGTGAAAATCTCACTCGACACAAATCAAACAAAAATGTTTCCATGGTGTGTATTGTTGTTCATTTTCATCAAATAAACAAAATAAAACCCATAATAAATCCTGAAAGACAAGAAATGAGCATAAAAGATGCTTCAGCGCAAGTGTTAATGTTACTTAAAAGGCCAAAATTTCTAAAAATATTGCGAAAAACAACAATTTTCAGATTTAGAATGAATGTTTGAGGTGTATAGAAGGCATTTATTTCATTTTTAGAAAATTTAATTTTTCACATTTTTCCATGAAAAGTGCCAATACCCCCCCCTTTGGGTTCTAGGTGAAAATCTCACTCGAACAAATCAAACAAAAATGTTTCCATGGTGTGTATTGTTGTTCATTTTCATCAAATAAACAAAATAAAACCCAGAATAAACCCTGAAAGACAAGAAATGAGCATAAAAGATGCTTCAGCGCAAGTGTTAATGTTACTAAAAGAGCCCGAATTTCTAAAAATATTCAGAAAAACAACAATTTTCAGATTTAGAGTGAATGTTTGAGGTGTATAGAAGGCTTTTATTTCATTTTAAGAAAATGTTATTTTTCACATTTTTCCATAAAAAGTGCCAATACCCCCTCCTTTGGGTTTTAGATGAAAATCTCACTCGAAACATATCAAACAAAAATGTTTCCATGGTGTGTATTGTTGTTCATTTTCATCAAATAAACAAAATAAAACCCATAATAAATCCTGAAAGACAAGAAATGAGCATAAAAGTTGCTTCAGTGCAAGTGTTAATGTTACTAAAAGAGCCAAAATTTCTAAAAATATTGCGAAAAACAACAATTTTCAGTTTTAGAGTGAATGATTGAGGTGTATAGAAGGCATTTATTTCATTTTTAGAAAATTTAATTTTTCACATTTTTCCATGAAAAGTGCCAATACTCCCCCCTTTGGGTTCTAGGTGAAAATCTCACTCGACACAAATCAAAGAAAAATGTTTCCATGGTGTGTATTCTTGTTCAATTTCATCAAGTAAACAAAATAAAACCCAGAATAAACCCTGAAAGACAAGAAATGAGCATAAAAGATGCTTCAGCGCAGGTGTAAATGTTACTAAAAGAGCCCAAATTTCTAAAAATATTGCGAAAAACAAAAATTTTCAGATTTAGAGTGAATGTTTGAGGTGTATAGAAGGCATTTATTTCATTTTTAGAATATTTATTTTTTCTCATTTTTCCATGAAAAGTGCCAATACCCCCCCTTTGGGTTCTAGGTGAAAATATCACTCGACACAAATCAAACAAAAATGTTTCCATGATGTGTATTGTTGTTCATTTTCATCAAATAAACAAAATATATCCCAGAATAAATACTGAAATACAAGCAATGAGCATAAAAGATGCTTCAGCGCAATTGTTAATGTTACTAAAAGAGCCCAAATTTCTAAAACTATTGCGAAAAACAACAATTTTCAGTTTTAGAATGAATGTTTGAGGTGTATAGAAGGCATTTATTTCATTTTTAGAAAATTTAATTTTTCACATTTTTCCATGAAAAGTGCCAAAACCCCCTCCTTTGGGATCAAGGTGAAAATCTCACTCGAACAAATCAAACAAAAATGTTTCCATGGTGTTTATTGTTGTT
The DNA here is from genome assembly GCF_022747635.1 of Hetaerina americana. Classification (NCBI taxonomy): domain Eukaryota; kingdom Metazoa; phylum Arthropoda; class Insecta; order Odonata; family Calopterygidae; genus Hetaerina; species Hetaerina americana. Next base: position 52,993 of record NW_027287456.1, on the reverse strand, counting down.
CATTTTCATCAAATAAACAAAATAAAACCCAGAATAAATCCTGAAAGACAAGAAATGAGCATAAAAGATGCTTCAGCGCAAGTGTTAATGTTACTAAAAGAGCCAAAATTTGTAAAAATATTGGGAAAACCACAATTTTCAGTTTAAGAGTGAATGTTTGAGGTGTATAGAAGGCATTTATTTCATTTTTAGAATATTTATTTTTTCTCATTTTTCCATGAAAAGTGCCAATACCCCCCCTTTGGGTTCTAGGTGAAAATCTCACTCGACACAAATCAAACAAAAATGTTTCCATGATGTGTATTGTTGTTCATTTTCATCAAATAAACAAAATAAATCCCAGAATAAATACTGAAATACAAGCAATGAGCATAAAAGATGCTTCAGCGCAATTGTTAATGTTACTAAAAGAGCCCAAATTTCTAAAACTATTGCGAAAAACAACAATTTTCAGTTTTAGAGTGAATGTTTGAGGTGTATAGAAGGCATTTATTTCATTTTTAGAAAATTTAATTTTTCACATTTTTCCATGAAAAGTGCCAATACCCCCCCCTTTGGGATCAAGGTGAAAATCTCACTCGAACAAATCAAACAAAAATGTTTCCATGGTGTGTATTGTTGTTCATTTTCAACAAATAAACAAAATAAAACCCAGAATAAATCCTGAAAGACAAGAAATGAGCATAAGAGATGCTTCAGCGCAAGTGTTAATGTTACTAAAAGAGCCCAAATTTCTAAAAATATTGCGAAAAACAACAATTTTCAGTTTAAGAGTGAATGTTTGAGGTGTATAGAAGGCATTTATTTCATTTTTAGAAAATTTAATTTTTCACATTTTTCCATGAAAAGTGCCAATACTCCCCCCTTTGGGTTCTAGGTGAAAATCTCACTCAACACAAATCAAAGAAAGATGTTTCCATGGTGTGTATTCTTGTTCAATTTCATCAAATAAACAAAATAAAACCCAGAATAAACCCTGAAAGACAAGAAATGAGCATAAAAGATGCTTCAGCGCAAGTGTTAATGTTACTAAAAGAGCCCCAATTTCTAAAAATATTCAGAAAAACAACAATTTTCAGATTTAGAGTGAATGTTAGAGGTGTATAGAAGGCTTTTATTTCATTTTAAGAAAATGTTATTTTTCACATTTTTCCATGAAAAGTGCCAATACCCCCTCCCTTGGGTTCTAGATGAAAATCTCACTCGAAACATATCAAACAAAAATGTTTCCATGGTGTGTATTGTTGTTCATTTTCATCAAATAAACAAAATAAAACCCATAATAAATCCTGAAAGACAAGAAATGAGCATAAAAGTTGCTTCAGTGCAAGTGTTAATGTTACTAAAAGAGCCAAAATTTCTAAAAATATTGCGAAAAACAACAATTTTCAGTTTTAGAGTGAATGTTTGAGGTGTATAGAAGGCATTTATTTCATTTTTAGAAAATTTAATTTTTCACATTTTTCCATGAAAAGTGCCAATACTCCCCCCTTTGGGTTCTAGGTGAAAATCTCACTCGACACAAATCAAAGAAAAATGTTTCCATGGTGTGTATTCTTGTTCAATTTCATCAAGTAAACAAAATAAAACCCAGAATAAACCCTGAAAGACAAGAAATGAGCATAAAAGATGCTTCAGCGCAGGTGTAAATGTTACTAAAGGAGCCCAAATTTCTAAAAATATTGCGAAAAACAACAATTTTCAGATTTAGAGTGAATGTTTGAGGTGTATAGAAGGCATTTATTTCATTTTTAGAATATTTATTTTTTCTCATTTTTCCATGAAAAGTGCCAATACCCCCCCCTTTGGGTTCTAGATGAAAATCTCACTCGAAACATATCAAACAAAAATGTTTCCATGGAGTGTATTGTTGCTCATTTTCATCAAATAAACAAAGTAAAACCCAGAATAAATCCTGAAAGATAAGAAATGAGCATAAAAGATGCTTCAGCTCAATTGTTAAGGTTAGTAAAAGAGCCCAAATTTCTGAAAATATTACGAAAAACAACAATCATCCGTTTTAGAGTGAATGTTTGAAGTGCATAGAAGGCATTTATTTCATTTTTAGAAAATGTTATTTTTAACATTTTTCCATGAAAAGTGCCAATACCCCCCCTTTGGGTTCTAGGTGAAAATCTCACTCGACACAAATCAAACAAAAATGTTTCCATGGTGTGTATTGTTGTTCATTTTCATCAATTAAACAAAATAAAACCCAGAATAAATACTGAACGACAAGAAATGAGCATAAAAGATACTTCAGCGCAAGTGTTAATGTTACTAAAAGAGCCAAAATATCTAAAAATATTGCGAAAAACAACAATTTTCAGTTTTAGAGTGAATGTTTGAGGTGTATAGAAGGCATTTATTTCATTTTTAAAAAATTTAATTTTTCCCATTTTTCCATGAAAAGTGCCAATACCCCCCCCTTTGGGTTCTAGGTGAAAATCTCACTCAATACAAATCAAACAAAAATGTTTCCATGGTGTGTATTGTTGTTCATTTTCATCAATTAAACAAAATAAAACCCAGATTAAATACTGAAACAAGAAATTAGCATAAAAGATGCTTGAGCGCAAGTGTTAATGTTACTAAAAGAGCCAAAATATCTAAAAATATTGCGAAAAAAAACAATTTTCAGTTTTAGAGTGAATGTTTGAGGTGTATAGAAGGCATTTATTTCATTTTTAGAATATTTATTTTTTCTCAGTTTTCCATGAAAAGTGCCAATACCCCCCCCTTTGGGTTCTAGGTGAAAATCTCACTCGACACAAATCAAACAAAAATGTTTCCATGATGTGTATTGTTGTTCATTTTCATCAAATAAACAAAATAAATCCCAGAATAAATACTGAAATACAAGCAATGAGCATAAAAGATGCTTCAGCGCAATTGTTAATGTTTCTAAAAGAGCCCAAATTTCTAAAACTATTGCGAAAAACAACAATTTTCAGTTTTAGAGTGAATGTTTGAGGTGTATAGAAGGCATTTATTTCATTTTTAGAAAATTTAATTTTTCACATTTTTCCATGAAAAGTGCCAATACCCCCCCCTTTGGGATCAAGGTGAAAATCTCACTCGAACAAATCAAACAAAAATGTTTCCATGGTGTGTATTGTTGTTCATTTTCATCAAATAAACAAAATAAAACCCAGAATAAATCCTGAAAGACAAGAAATGAGCATAAGAGATGCTTCAGCGCAAGTGTTAATGTTACTAAAAGAGCCCAAATTTCTAAAAATATTGCGAAAAACAACAATTTTCAGTTTAAGAGTGAATGTTTGAGGTGTATAGAAGGCATTTATTTCATTTTTAGAAAATTTAATTTTTCACATTTTTCCATGAAAAGTGCCAATACTCCCCCCTTTGGGTTCTAGGTGAAAATCTCACTCGACACAAATCAAAGAAAAATGTTTCCATGGTGTGTATTCTTGTTCAATTTCATCAAATAAACCAAATAAAACCCAGAATAAACCCTGAAAGACAAGAAATGAGCATAAAAGATGCTTCAGCGCAAGTGTTAATGTTACTAAAAGAGCCCCAATTTCTAAAAATATTCAGAAAAACAACAATTTTCAGATTTAGAGTGAATGTTTGAGGTGTATAGAAGGCTTTTATTTCATTTTAAGAAAATGTTATTTTTCACATTTTTCCATGAAAAGTGCCAATACCCCCTCCTTTGGGTTCTAGATGAAAATCTCACTCGAAACATATCAAACAAAAATGTTTCCATGGTGTGTATTGTTGTTCATTTTCATCAAATAAACAAAATAAAACCCATAATAAATCCTGAAAGACAAGAAATGAGCATAAAAGTTGCTTCAGTGCAAGTGTTAATGTTACTAAAAGAGCCAAAATTTGTAAAAATATTGGGAAAACCACAATTTTCAGTTTAAGAGTGAATGTTTGAGGTGTATAGAAGGCATTTATTTCATTTTTAGAATATTTATTTTTTCTCATTTTTCCATGAAAAGTGCCAATACCCCCCCCTTTTGGTTCTAGGTGAAAATCTCACTCGACACAAATCAAACAAAAATGTTTCCATGATGTGTATTGTTGTTCATTTTCATCAAATAAACAAAATAAATCCCAGAATAAATACTGAAATACAAGCAATGAGCATAAAAGATGCTTCAGCGCAATTGTTAATGTTACTAAAAGAGCCCAAATTTCTAAAACTATTGCGAAAAAAAACAATTTTCAGTTTTAGAGTGAATGTTTGAGCTGTATAGAAGGCATTTATTTCATTTTTAGAAAATTTAATTTTTCACATTTTTCCATGAAAAGTGCCAATACCCCCCCCTTTGGGATCAAGGTGAAAATCTCACTCGAACAAATCAAACAAAAATGTTTCCATGGTGTTTATTGTTGTTCATTTTCATCAAATAAACAAAATAAATCCCAGAATAAATACTGAAATACAAGCAATGAGCATAAAAGATGCTTCAGCGCAATTGTTAATGTTACTAAAAGAGCCCAAATTTCTAAAACTATTGCGAAAAACAACAATTTTCAGTTTTAGAGTGAATGTTTGAGGTGTATAGAAGGCATTTATTTCATTTTTAGAAAATTTAATTTTTCACATTTTTCCATGAAAAGTGCCAATACCCCTTTGGGATCAAGGTGAAAATATCACTCGAACAAATCAAACAAAAATGTTTCCATGGTGTTTATTGTTGTTCATTTTCATCAAATAAACAAAATAAAACCCAGAATAAATCCTGAAAGACAAGAAATGAGCATAAAAGATGCCTCAGCGCAAGTGTTAATGTTACTAAAAGAGCCAAAATTTGTAAAAATATTGGGAAAACCACAATTTTCAGTTTAAGTATGAATTTTTGAGGTGTATAGAAGGCATTTATTTCATTTTTAGAATATTTATTTTTTCACATTTTTCCATGAAAAGTGCCAATACTCCCCCCTTTGGGTTCTAGGTGAAAATCTCACTCGACACAAATCAAACAAAAATGTTTCCATGGTGTGTATTCTTGTTCAATTTCATCAAATAAACCAAATAAAACCCAGAATAAACCCTGAAAGACAAGAAATGAGCATAAAAGATGCTTCAGCGCAAGTGTTAATGTTACTAAAAGAGCCCCAATTTCTAAAAATATTCAGAAAAACAACAATTTTCAGATTTAGAGTGAATGTTTGAGGTGTATAGAAGGCTTTTATTTCATTTTAAGAAAATGTTATTTTTCACATTTTTCCATGAAAAGTGCCAATACCCCCTCCTTTGGGTTCTAGATGAAAATCTCACTCGAAACATATCAAACAAAAATGTTTCCATGGTGTGTATTGTTGTTCATTTTCATCAAATAAACAAAATAAAACCCATAATAAATCCTGAAAGACAAGAAATGAGCATAAAAGTTGCTTCAGTGCAAGTGTTAATGTTACTAAAAGAGCCAAAATTTCTAAAAATATTGCGAAAAACAACAATTTTCAGTTTTAGAGTGAATGTTTGAGGTGTATAGAAGGCATTTATTTCATTTTTAGAAAATTTAATTTTTCACATTTTTCCATGAAAAGTGCCAATACTCCCCCCTTTGGGTTCTAGGTGAAAATCTCACTCGACACAAATCAAAGAAAAATGTTTCCATGGTGTGTATTCTTGTTCAATTTCATCAAATAAACAAAATAAAACCCAGAATAAACCCTGAAAGACAAGAAATGAGCATAAAAGATGCTTCAGCGCAGGTGTAAATGTTACTAAAAGAGCCCAAATTTCTAAAAATATTGCGAAAAACAAAAATTTTCAGATTAAGAGTGAATGTTTGAGGTGTATAGAAGGCATTTATTTCATTTTAAGAAAATGTTATTTTTCACATTTTTCCATGAAAAGTGCTAATACCCCCCCCTTTGGGTTCTAGGTGAAAATCTCACTCGACACATATCAAACAAAAATGTTTCCATGGTGTGTATTGTTGTTCATTTTCATCAAATAAACAAAATAAAACCCATAATAAATCCTGAAAGACAAGAAATGAGCATAAAAGATGCTTCAGCGCAAGTGTTAATGTTACTAAAAGAGCCAAAATTTGTAAAAATATTGGGAAAACCACAATTTTCAGTTTAAGAGTGAATGTTTGAGGTGTATAGAAGGCATTTATTTCATTTTTAGAATATTTATTTTTTCTCATTTTTCCATGAAAAGTGCCAATACCCCCCCCTTTTGGTTCTAGGTGAAAATCTCACTCGACACAAATCAAAGAAAAATGTTTCCATGGTGTGTATTCTTGTTCAATTTCATCAAATAAACAAAATAAAACCCAGAATAAACCCTGAAAGACAAGAAATGAGCATAAAAGATGCTTCAGCGCAGGTGTAAATGTTACTAAAAGAGCCCAAATTTCAAAAAATATTGCGAAAAACAAAAATTTTCAGATTAAGAGTGAATGTTTGAGGTGTATAGAAGGCATTTATTTCATTTTAAGAAAATGTTATTTTTCACATTTTTCCATGAAAAGTGCTAATACCCCCCCCTTTGGGTTCTAGGTGAAAATCTCACTCGACACATATCAAACAAAAATGTTTCCATGGTGTGTATTGTTGTTCATTTTCATCAAATAAACAAAATAAAACCCATAATAAATCCTGAAAGACAAGAAATGAGCATAAAAGATGCTTCAGCGCAAGTGTTAATGTTACTAAAAGAGCCAAAATTTGTAAAAATATTGGGAAAACCACAATTTTCAGTTTAAGAGTGAATGTTTGAGGTGTATAGAAGGCATTTATTTCATTTTTAGAATATTTATTTTTTCTCATTTTTCCATGAAAAGTGCCAATACCCCCCCCTTTTGGTTCTAGGTGAAAATCTCACTCGACACAAATCAAACAAAAATGTTTCCATGATGTGTATTGTTGTTCATTTTCATCAAATAAACAAAATAAATCCCAGAATAAATACTGAAATACAAGCAATGAGCATAAAAGATGCTTCAGCGCAATTGTTAATGTTACTAAAAGAGCCCAAATTTCTAAAACTATTGCGAAAAAAAACAATTTTCAGTTTTAGAGTGAATGTTTGAGCTGTATAGAAGGCATTTATTTCATTTTTAGAAAATTTAATTTTTCACATTTTTCCATGAAAAGTGCCAATACCCCCCCCTTTGGGATCAAGGTGAAAATCTCACTCGAACAAATCAAACAAAAATGTTTCCATGGTGTTTATTGTTGTTCATTTTCATCAAATAAACAAAATAAAACCCAGAATAAATCCTGAAAGACAAGAAATGAGCATAAAAGATGCTTCAGCGCAAGTGTTAATGTTACTAAAAGAGCCAAAATTTGTAAAAATATTCGGAAAACCACAATTTTCAGTTTAAGAGTGAATGTTTGAGGTGTATAGAAGGCATTTATTTCATTTTTAGAATATTTATTTTTTCTCATTTTTCCATGAAAAGTGCCAATACCCCCCCCTTTGGGTTCTAGGTGAAAATCTCACTCGACACAAATCAAACAAAAATGTTTCCATGATGTGTATTGTTGTTCATTTTCATCAAATTAACAAAATAAATCCCAGAATAAATACTGAAATACAAGCAATGAGCATAAAAGATGCTTCAGCGCAATTGTTAATGTTACTAAAAGAGCCCAAATTTCTAAAACTATTGCGAAAAACAACAATTTTCAGTTTTAGAGTGAATGTTTGAGGTGTATAGAAGGCATTTATTTCATTTTTAGAAAATTTAATTTTTCACATTTTTCCATGAAAAGTGCCAATACCCCTTTGGGATCAAGGTGAAAATATCACTCGAACAAATCAAACAAAAATGTTTCCATGGTGTTTATTGTTGTTCATTTTCATCAAATAAACAAAATAAAACCCAGAATAAATCCTGAAAGACAAGAAATGAGCATAAAAGATGCCTCAGCGCAAGTGTTAATGTTACTAAAAGAGCCAAAATTTGTAAAAATATTGGGAAAACCACATTTTTCAGTTTAAGTATGAATTTTTGAGGTGTATAGAAGGCATTTATTTCATTTTTAGAATATTTATTTTTTCACATTTTTCCATGAAAAGTGCCAATACTCCCCCCTTTGGGTTCTAGGTGAAAATCTCACTCGACACAAATCAAAGAAAAATGTTTCCATGGTGTGTATTCTTGTTCAATTTCATCAAATAAACCAAATAAAACCCAGAATAAACCCTGAAAGACAAGAAATGAGCATAAAAGATGCTTCAGCGCAAGTGTTAATGTTACTAAAAGAGCCCCAATTTCTAAAAATATTCAAAAAAACAACAATTTTCAGATTTAGAGTGAATGTTTGAGGTGTATAGAAGGCTTTTATTTCATTTTAAGAAAATGTTATTTTTCACATTTTTCCATGAAAAGTGCCAATACCCCCTCCTTTGGGTTCTAGATGAAAATCTCACTCGAAACATATCAAACAAAAATGTTTCCATGGTGTGTATTGTTGTTCATTTTCATCAAATAAACAAAATAAAACCCATAATAAATCCTGAAAGACAAGAAATGAGCATAAAAGTTGCTTCAGTGCAAGTGTTAATGTTACTAAAAGAGCCAAAATTTCTAAAAATATTGCGAAAAACAACAATTTTCAGTTTTAGAGTGAATGTTTGAGGTGTATAGAAGGCATTTATTTCATTTTTAGAAAATTTAATTTTTCACATTTTTCCATGAAAAGTGCCAATACTCCCCCCTTTGGGTTCTAGGTGAAAATCTCACTCGACACAAATCAAAGAAAAATGTTTCCATGGTGTGTATTCTTGTTCAATTTCATCAAATAAACAAAATAAAACCCAGAATAAACCCTGAAAGACAAGAAATGAGCATAAAAGATGCTTCAGCGCAGGTGTAAATGTTACTAAAAGAGCCCAAATTTCTAAAAATATTGCGAAAAACAAAAATTTTCAGATTAAGAGTGAATGTTTGAGGTGTATAGAAGGCATTTATTTCATTTTAAGAAAATGTTATTTTTCACATTTTTCCATGAAAAGTGCTAATACCCCCCCCTTTGGGTTCTAGGTGAAAATCTCACTCGACACATATCAAACAAAAATGTTTCCATGGTGTGTATTGTTGTTCATTTTCATCAAATAAACAAAATAAAACCCATAATAAATCCTGAAAGACAAGAAATGAGCATAAAAGATGCTTCAGCGCAAGTGTTAATGTTACTAAAAGAGCCAAAATTTGTAAAAATATTGGGAAAACCACTATTTTCAGTTTAAGAGTGAATGTTTGAGGTGTATAGAAGGCATTTATTTCATTTTTAGAATATTTATTTTTTCTCATTTTTCCATGAAAAGTGCCAATACCCCCCCCTTTTGGTTCTAGGTGAAAATCTCACTCGACACAAATCAAACAAAAATGTTTCCATGATGTGTATTGTTGTTCATTTTCATCAAATAAACAAAATAAATCCCAGAATAAATACTGAAATACAAGCAATGAGCATAAAAGATGCTTCAGCGCAATTGTTAATGTTACTAAAAGAGCCCAAATTTCTAAAACTATTGCGAAAAAAAACAATTTTTAGTTTTAGAGTGAATGTTTGAGCTGTATAGAAGGCATTTATTTCATTTTTAGAAAATTTAATTTTTCACATTTTTCCATGAAAAGTGCCAATACCCCCCCTTTGGGATCAAGGTGAAAATCTCACTCGAACAAATCAAACAAAAATGTTTCCATGGTGTTTATTGTTGTTCATTTTCATCAAATAAACAAAATAAAACCCAGAATAAATCCTGAAAGACAAGAAATGAGCATAAAAGATGCTTCAGCGCAAGTGTTAATGTTACTAAAAGAGCCAAAATTTGTAAAAATATTCGGAAAACCACAATTTTCAGTTTAAGAGTGAATGTTTGAGGTGTATAGAAGGCATTTATTTCATTTTTAGAATATTTATTTTTTCTCATTTTTCCATGAAAAGTCCCAATACCCCCCCTTTGGGTTCTAGGTGAAAATCTCACTCGACACAAATCAAACAAAAATGTTTCCATGGTGTTTATTGTTGTTCATTTTCATCAAATAAACAAAAGAAAACCCAGAATAAATCCTGAAAGACAAGAAATGAGCATGAAAGATGCCTCAGCGCAAGTGTTAATGTTACTAAAAGAGCCAAAATTTGTAAAAATATTGGGAAAACCACAATTTTCAGTTTAAGTATGAATTTTTGAGGTGTATAGAAGGCATTTATTTCATTTTTAGAATATTTATTTTTTCTCATTTTTCCATGAAAAGTGCCAATACCCCCCCCTTTGGGTTCTAGGTGAAAATCTCACTCGACACAAATCAAACAAAAATGTTTCCATGATGTGTATTGTTGTTCATTTTCATCAAATAAACAAAATAAATCCCAGAAAAAATACTGAAATACAAGCAATGAGCATAAAAGATGCTTCAGCGCAATTGTTAATGTTACTAAAAGAGCCCAAATTTCTAAAACTATTGCAAAAAACAACAATTTTCAGTTTTAGAGTGAATGTTTGAGGTGTATAGAAGGCATTTATTTCATTTTTAGAAAATTTAATTTTTCACATTTTTCCATGAAAAGTGCCAATACCCCCCCTTTTGGGATCAAGGTGAAAATCTCACTCGAACAAATCAAACAAAAATGTTTCCATGGTGTGTATTGTTGTTCATTTTCATCAAATAAACAACATAAAACCCAGAATAAATACTGAAACAAGAAATGAGCATAAAAGATGCTTCAGCGCAGGTGTAAATGTTACTAAAAGATCCTAAATTTCTAAAAATATTGCGAAAAACAACAATCTTCTGTTTTAGAGTGAATGTTTGAGGTGTATAGAAGGCATTTATTTCATTTTTAGAAAACTTTTTTTTCTCATTTTTCCATGAAAAGTGCCAATCCCCCCCTTCGGGTTATAGGTGAAAATCTCACTCGACACAAATCAAACAAAAATGTTTCCATGGTGTGTATTGTTGTTCATTTTCATCAAATAAACAAAATAAAACCCAGAATAAATCCTGAAAGACAAGACATGAGCATAAAAGATGCTTCAGCGCAAGTGTTTCAGTTACTAAAAGAGCCAAAATTTCTAAAAAATATTGCGAAAAACAACAATTTTCAGATTTAGAGTGAATGTTTGAGGTGTATAGAAGGCATTTATTTCATTTTTAGAAAATGTTTTTTTTTCACATTTTTCCATGAAAAGTGCCAATACCCCCCTTTGGGTTCTAGGTGAAAATCTCACTGGACACAAAACAAACAAAAATGTTTCCATGATGTGTATGTTGTTCATTTTCATCAAATAAACAAAATAAAACCCATAATAAATCCTGAAAGACAAGAAATGAGAATAAAAGATGCTTCAGCGCAAGTGCTAATGTTACTTAAAGAGCCAAAATTTGTAAAAATATTGGGAAAACAACAATTTTCAGTTTAAAAATGAATGTTTGAGGTGTATAGAAGGCATTTATTTCATTTTTAGAAAATTTAATTTTTCACATTTTTCCATGAAAAGTGCCAATACTCCCCCCTTTGGGTTCTAGGTGAAAATCTCACTCGACACAAATCAAAGAAAAATGTTTCCATGGTGTGTATTCTTGTTCAATTTCATCAAATAAACAAAATAAAACCCAGAATAAACCCTGAAAGACAAGAAATGAGCATAAAAGATGCTTCAGCGCAAGTGTTAATGTTACTAAAAGAGCCCCAATTTCTAAAAATATTCAGAAAAAGAACAATTTTCAGATTTAGAGTGAATGTTTGAGGTGTATAGAAGGCTTTTATTTCATTTTAAGAAAATGTTATTTTTCACATTTTTCCATGAAAAGTGCCAATACCCCCCCCTTTGGGTTCTAGGTGAAAATCTCACTCGACACAAATCAAACAAAAATGTTTCCATGATGTGTATTGTTGTTCATTTTCATCAAATAAACAAAATAAATCCCAGAATAAATACTGAAATACAAGCAATGAGCATAAAAGATGCTTCAGCGCAAGTGTTAATGTTACTAAAAGAGCCAAAATTTGTAAAAATATTGGGAAAACCACAATTTTCAGTTTAAGAGTGAATGTTTGAGGTGTATAGAAGGCATTTATTTCATTTTTAGAATATTTATTTTTTCTCATTTTTCCATGAAAAGTGCCAATACCCCCCCCTTTTGGTTCTAGGTGAAAATCTCACTCGACACAAATCAAACAAAAATGTTTCCATGATGTGTATTGTTGTTCATTTTCATCAAATAAACAAAATAAATCCCAGAATAAATACTGAAATACAAGCAATGAGCATAAAAGATGCTTCAGCGCAATTGTTAATGTTACTAAAAGAGCCCAAATTTCTAAAACTATTGCGAAAAAAAACAATTTTCAGTTTTAGAGTGAATGTTTGAGCTGTATAGAAGGCATTTATTTCATTTTTAGAAAATTTAATTTTTCACATTTTTCCATGAAAAGTGCCAATACCCCCCCCTTTGGGATCAAGGTGAAAATCTCACTCGAACAAATCAAACAAAAATGTTTCCATGGTGTTTATTGTTGTTCATTTTCATCAAATAAACAAAATAAAACCCAGAATAAATCCTGAAAGACAAGAAATGAGCATAAAAGATGCTTCAGCGCAAGTGTTAATGTTACTAAAAGAGCCAAAATTTGTAAAAATATTCGGAAAACCACAATTTTCAGTTTAAGAGTGAATGTTTGAGGTGTATAGAAGGCATTTATTTCATTTTTAGAATATTTATTTTTTCTCATTTTTCCATGAAAAGTGCCAATACCCCCCCCTTTGGGTTCTAGGTGAAAATCTCACTCGACACAAATCAAACAAAAATGTTTCCATGGTGTTTATTGTTGTTCATTTTCATCAAATAAACAAAATAAAACCCAGAAAAAATCCTGAAAGACAAGAAATGAGCATGAAAGATGCCTCAGCGCAAGTGTTAATGTTACTAAAAGAGCCAAAATTTGTAAAAATATTGGGAAAACCACAATTTTCAGTTTAAGTATGAATTTTTGAGGTGTATAGAAGGCATTTATTTCATTTTTAGAATATTTATTTTTTCTCATTTTTCCATGAAAAGTGCCAATACCCCCCCCTTTGGGTTCTAGGTGAAAATCTCACTCGACACAAATCAAACAAAAATGTTTCCATGATGTGTATTGTTGTTCATTTTCATCAAATAAACAAAATAAATCCCAGAAAAAATACTGAAATACAAGCAATGAGCATAAAAGATGCTTCAGCGCAATTGTTAATGTTACTAAAAGAGCCCAAATTTCTAAAACTATTGCAAAAAACAACAATTTTCAGTTTTAGAGTGAATGTTTGAGGTGTATAGAAGGCATTTATTTCATTTTTAGAAAATTTAATTTTTCACATTTTTCCATGAAAAGTGCCAATACCCCCCCTTTTGGGATCAAGGTGAAAATCTCACTCGAACAAATCAAACAAAAATGTTTCCATGGTGTGTATTGTTGTTAATTTTCATCAAATAAACAACATAAAACCCAGAATAAATACTGAAACAAGAAATGAGCATAAAAGATGCTTCAGCGCAGGTGTAAATGTTACTAAAAGATCCTAAATTTCTAAAAATATTGCGAAAAACAACAATCTTCTGTTTTAGAGTGAATGTTTGAGGTGTATAGAAGGCATTTATTTCATTTTTAGAAAACTTTTTTTTCTCATTTTTCCATGAAAAGTGCCAATCCCCCCCTTCGGGTTATAGGTGAAAATCTCACTCGACACAAATCAAACAAAAATGTTTCCATGGTGTGTATTGTTGTTCATTTTCATCAAATAAAAAAAATAAAACCCAGAATAAATCCTGAAAGACAAGACATGAGCATAAAAGATGCTTCAGCGCAAGTGTTTATGTTACTAAAAGAGCCAAAATTTCTAAAAAATATTGCGAAAAACAACAATTTTCAGATTTAGAGTGAATGTTTGAGGTGTATAGAAGGCATTTATTTCATTTTTAGAAAATGTTTTTTTTTCACATTTTTCCATGAAAAGTGCCAATACCCCCCTTTGGGTTCTAGGTGAAAATCTCACTGGACACAAAACAAACAAAAATGTTTCCATGATGTGTATGTTGTTCATTTTCATCAAATAAACAAAATAAAACCCATAATAAATCCTGAAAGACAAGAAATGAGAATAAAAGATGCTTCAGCGCAAGTGCTAATGTTACTTAAAGAGCCAAAATTTGTAAAAATATTGGGAAAACAACAATTTTCAGTTTAAAAATGAATGTTTGAGGTGTATAGAAGGCATTTATTTCATTTTTAGAAAATTTAATTTTTCACATTTTTCCATGAAAAGTGCCAATACTCCCCCCTTTGGGTTCTAGGTGAAAATCTCACTCGACACAAATCAAAGAAAAATGTTTCCATGGTGTGTATTCTTGTTCAATTTCATCAAATAAACAAAATAAAACCCAGAATAAACCCTGAAAGACAAGAAATGAGCATAAAAGATGCTTCAGCGCAAGTGTTAATGTTACTAAAAGAGCCCCAATTTCTAAAAATATTCAGAAAAAGAACAATTTTCAGATTTAGAGTGAATGTTTGAGGTGTATAGAAGGCTTTTATTTCATTTTAAGAAAATGTTATTTTTCACATTTTTCCATGAAAAGTGCCAATACCCCCTCCTTTGGGTTCTAGATGAAAATCTCACTCGAAACATATCAAACAAAAATGTTTCCATGGTGTGTATTGTTGTTCATTTTCATCAAATAAACAAAATAAAACCCATAATAAATCCTGAAAGACAAGAAATGAGCATAAAAGTTGCTTCAGTGCAAGTGTTAATGTTACTAAAAGAGCCAAAATTTCTAAAAATATTGCGAAAAACAACAATTTTCAGTTTTAGAGTGAATGTTTGAGGTGTATAGAAGGCATTTATTTCATTTTTAGAAAATTTAATTTTTCACATTTTTCCATGAAAAGTGCCAATACTCCCCCCTTTGGGTTCTAGGTGAAAATCACTCGACACAAATCAAAGAAAAATGTTTCCATGGTGTGTATTCTTGTTCAATTTCATCAAGTAAACAAAATAAAACCCAGAATAAACCCTGAAAGACAAGAAATGAGCATAAAAGATGCTTCAGCGCAGGTGTAAATGTTACTAAAGGAGCCCAAATTTCTAAAAATATTGCGAAAAACAACAATTTTCAGATTTAGAGTGAATGTTTGAGGTGTATAGAAGGCATTTATTTCATTTTTAGAATATTTATTTTTTCTCATTTTTCCATGAAAAGTGCCAATACCCCCCCCTTTGGGTTCTAGATGAAAATCTCACTCGAAACATATCAAACAAAAATGTTTCCATGGAGTGTATTGTTGCTCATTTTCATCAAATAAACAAAGTAAAACCCAGAATAAATCCTGAAAGATAAGAAATGAGCATAAAAGATGCTTCAGCTCAATTGTTAAGGTTAGTAAAAGAGCCCAAATTTCTGAAAATATTACGAAAAACAACAATCATCCGTTTTAGAGTGAATGTTTGAAGTGCATAGAAGGCATTTATTTCATTTTTAGAAAATGTTATTTTTAACATTTTTCCATGAAAAGTGCCAATACCCCCCCTTTGGGTTCTAGGTGAAAATCTCACTCGACACAAATCAAACAAAAATGTTTCCATGGTGTGTATTGTTGTTCATTTTCATCAATTAAACAAAATAAAACCCAGAATAAATACTGAACGACAAGAAATGAGCATAAAAGATACTTCAGCGCAAGTGTTAATGTTACTAAAAGAGCCAAAATATCTAAAAATATTGCGAAAAACAACAATTTTCAGTTTTAGAGTGAATGTTTGAGGTGTATAGAAGGCATTTATTTCATTTTTAAAAAATTTAATTTTTCCCATTTTTCCATGAAAAGTGCCAATACCCCCCCCTTTGGGTTCTAGGTGAAAATCTCACTCAATACAAATCAAACAAAAATGTTTCCATGGTGTGTATTGTTGTTCATTTTCATCAATTAAACAAAATAAAACCCAGATTAAATACTGAAACAAGAAATTAGCATAAAAGATGCTTCAGCGCAAGTGTTAATGTTACTAAAAGAGCCAAAATATCTAAAAATATTGCGAAAAAAAACAATTTTCAGTTTTAGAGTGAATGTTTGAGGTCTATAGAAGGCATTTATTTCATTTTTAGAATATTTATTTTTTCTCATTTTTCCATGAAAAGTGCCAATACCCCCCCCTTTGGGTTCTAGGTGAAAATCTCACTCGACACAAATCAAACAAAAATGTTTCCATGATGTGTATTGTTGTTCATTTTCATCAAATAAACAAAATAAATCCCAGAATAAATACTGAAATACAAGCAATGAGCATAAAAGATGCTTCAGCGCAATTGTTAATGTTTCTAAAAGAGCCCAAATTTCTAAAACTATTGCGAAAAACAACAATTTTCAGTTTTAGAGTGAATGTTTGAGGTGTATAGAAGGCATTTATTTCATTTTTAGAAAATTTAATTTTTCACATTTTTCCATGAAAAGTGCCAATACCCCCCCCTTTGGGATCAAGGTGAAAATCTCACTCGAACAAATCAAACAAAAATGTTTCCATGGTGTGTATTGTTGTTCATTTTCATCAAATAAACAAAATAAAACCCAGAATAAATCCTGAAAGACAAGAAATGAGCATAAGAGATGCTTCAGCGCAAGTGTTAATGTTACTAAAAGAGCCCAAATTTCTAAAAATATTGCGAAAAACAACAATTTTCAGTTTAAGAGTGAATGTTTGAGGTGTATAGAAGGCATTTATTTCATTTTTAGAAAATTTAATTTTTCACATTTTTCCATGAAAAGTGCCAATACTCCCCCCTTTGGGTTCTAGGTGAAAATCTCACTCGACACAAATCAAAGAAAAATGTTTCCATGGTGTGTATTCTTGTTCAATTTCATCAAATAAACCAAATAAAACCCAGAATAAACCCTAGAGACAAGAAATGAGCATAAAAGATGCTTCAGCGCAAGTGTTAATGTTACTAAAAGAGCCCCAATTTCTAAAAATATTCAGAAAAACAACAATTTTCAGATTTAGAGTGAATGTTTGAGGTGTATAGAAGGCTGTTATTTCATTTTAAGAAAATGTTATTTTTCACATTTTTCCATGAAAAGTGCCAATACCCCCTCCTTTGGGTTCTAGATGAAAATCTCACTCGAAACATATCAAACAAAAATGTTTCCATGGTGTGTATTGTTGTTCATTTTCATCAAATAAACAAAATAAAACCCATAATAAATCCTGAAAGACAAGAAATGAGCATAAAAGTTGCTTCAGTGCAAGTGTAAATGTTACTAAAAGAGCCAAAATTTCTAAAAATATTGCGAAAAACAACAATTTTCAGTTTTAGAGTGAATGTTTGAGGTGTATAGAAGGCATTTATTTCATTTTTAGAAAATTTAATTTTTCACATTTTTCCATGAAAAGTGCCAATACTCCCCCCTTTGGGTTCTAGGTGAAAATCTCACTCGACACAAATCAAAGAAAAATGTTTCCATGGTGTGTATTCTTGTTCAATTTCATCAAATAAACAAAAGAAAACCCAGAATAAACCCTGAAAGGCAAGAAATGAGCATAAAAGATGCTTCAGCGCAGGTGTAAATGTTACTAAAAGAGCCCAAATTTCTAAAAATATTGCGAAAAACAAAAATTTTCAGATTAAGAGTGAATGTTTGAGGTGTATAGAAGGCATTTATTTCATTTTAAGAAAATGTTATTTTTCTCATTTTTCCATGAAAAGTGCTAATACCCCCCCCTTTGGGTTCTAGGTGAAAATCTCACTCGACACATATCAAACAAAAATGTTTCCATGGTGTGTATTGTTGTTCATTTTCATCAAATAAACAAAAAAAAACCCATAATAAATCCTGAAAGACAAGAAATGAGCATAAAAGATGCTTCAGCGCAAGTGTTAATGTTACTAAAAGAGCCAAAATTTGTAAAAATATTGGGAAAACCACAATTTTCAGTTTAAGAGTGAATGTTTGAGGTGTATAGAAGGCATTTATTTCATTTTTAGAATATTTATTTTTTCTCATTTTTCCATGAAAAGTGCCAATACCCCCCCCTTTTGGTTCTAGGTGAAAATCTCACTCGGCACAAATCAAACAAAAATGTTTCCATGATGTGTATTGTTGTTCATTTTCATCAAATAAACAAAATAAATCCCAGAAAAAATACTGAAATACAAGCAATGAGCATAAAAGATGCTTCAGCGCAATTGTTAATGTTACTAAAAGAGCCCAAATTTCTAAAACTATTGCGAAAAACAACAATTTTCAGTTTTAGAGTGAATGTTTGAGGTGTATAGAAGGCATTTATTTCATTTTTAGAAAATTTAATTTTTCACATTTTTCCATGAAAAGTGCCAATACCCCCCCCTTTGGGATCAAGGTGAAAATCTCACTCGAACAAATCAAACAAAAATGTTTCCATGGTGTTTATTGTTGTTCATTTTCATCAAATAAACAAAATAAAACCCAGAATAAATCCTGGAAGACAAGAAATGAGCATAAAAGATGCCTCAGCGCAAGTGTTAATGTTACTAAAAGAGCCAAAATTTGTAAAAATATTGGGAAAACCACAATTTTCAGTTTAAGTATGAATTTTTGAGGTGTATAGAAGGCATTTATTTCATTTTTAGAATATTTATTTTTTCTCATTTTTCCATGAAAAGTGCATATACCCCCCCTTTGGGTTCTAGGTGAAAATCTCACTCGACACAAATCAAACAAAAATGTTTCCATGATGTGTATATTGTTCATTTTCATCAAATAAACAAAATAAATCCCAGAAAAAATACTGAAATACAAGGAATGAGCATAAAAGATGCTTCAGCGCAATTGTTAATGTTACTAAAAGAGCCCAAATTTTTAAAACTATTGCGAAAAACAACAATTTTCAGTTTTAGAGTGAATGTTTGAGGTGTATAGAAGGCATTTATTTCATTTTTAGAAAATTTAATTTTTCACATTTTTCCATGAAAAGTGCCAATACCCCCCCTTTTGGGATCAAGGTGAAAATCTCACTCGAACAAATCAAACAAAAATGTTTCCATGGTGTGTATTGTTGTTCATTTTCATCAAATAAACAACATAAAACCCAGAATAAATACTGAAACAAGAAATGAGCATAAAAGATGCTTCAGCGCAGGTGTAAATGTTACTAAAAGATCCTAAATTTCTAAAAATATTGCGAAGAACAACAATCTTCTGTTTTAGAGTGAATGTTTGAGGTGTATAGAAGGCATTTATTTCATTTTTAGAAAACTTTTTTTTCTCATTTTTCCATGAAAAGTGCCAATCCCCCCCCTTCGGGTTATAGGTGAAAATCTCACTCGACACAAATCAAACAAAAATGTTTCCATGATGTGTATGTTGTTCATTTTCATCAAATAAACAAAATAAAACCCATAATAAATCCTGAAAGACAAGAAATGAGAATAAAAGATGCTTCAGCGCAAGTGTTAATGTTACTTAAAAAGCCAAAATTTGTAAAAATATTGGGAAAACAACAATTTTCAGTTTAAAAATGAATGTTTGAGGTGTATAGAAGGCATTTATTTCATTTTTAGAATATTTATTTTTTCTCATTTTTCCATGAAAAGTGCCAATACCCCCCCCTTTGGGTTCTAGGTGAAAATTTCACTCGACACAAATCAAACAAAAATGTTTCAATGATGTGTATTGTTGTTCATTTTCATCAAATAAACAAAATAAATCCCAGAATAAATACTGAAATACAAGCAATGAGCATAAAAGATGCTTCAGCGCAATTGTTAATGTTATTAAAAGAGCCCAAATTTCTAAAACTATTGCGAAAAACAACAATTTTCAGTTTTAGAGTGAATGTTTGAGGTGTATAGAAGGCATTTATTTCATTTTTAAAAAGTTTAATTTTTCACATTTTTCCATGAAAAGTGCCAATACCCCCCCCTTTGGGATCAAGGTGAAAATCTCACTCGAACAAATCAAACAAAAATGTTTCCATGGTGTTTATTGTTGTTCATTTTCATCAAATAAACAAAATAAAACCCAGAATAAATCCTGAAAGACAAGAAATGAGCATTAAAGATGCTTCAGCGCAAGTGTTAATGTTACTAAAAGAGCAAAAATTTCTAAAAAATAATGCGAAAAACAACAATTTTCAGATTTAGAGTGAATGTTTGAGGTATATAGAAGGCATTTATTTCATTTTTAGAAAATTTAATTTTTCACATTTTTCCATGAAAAGTGCCAATACCCCCCCCTTTGGGTTCTAGGTGAAAATCTCACTCGAACAAATCAAACAAAAATGTTTCCATGGTGTGTATTGTTGTTCATTTTCATCAAATAAATAAAATAAAGCCCAGAATAAATCCTGAAATACAAGAAATGAGCATAAAAGATGCTTCAGCGCAAGTGTTAATGTTACTAAAAGAGCCCAAATTTCTAAAAAATATTGCGAAAAACAACAATTTTCAGTTTAAGAGTGAATGTTTGAGGTGTATAGAAGGCCTTTATTTCATTTTTAGAAAATTTAATTTTTCACATTTTTCCATGAAAAGTGCCAATACTCCCCCCTTTGGGTTCTTGGTGAAAATCTCACTCGACACAAATCAAAGAAAAATGTTTCCATGGTGTGTATTCTTGCTCAATTTCCTCAAATAAACAAAATAAAACCCAGAATAAACCCTGAAAGACAAGAAATGAGCATAAAAGATGCTTCAGCGCAAGCTGCTGCTGACCTCTGATCCCACCTGATGCCTCTCTAGAGCTTTGGATCCAACTCCCGAGTCCGCGTCGCGCGCTCCCTATATACCGCTGGAGCCATGATGGCTGCCGAGTGGCATATCGAGAGCAGGCGGCACGGCCCGGGAGGGCTCGTCAGCCGGATTGGCACCAGTGGGGATCAGCGACCAGGTCACTGTATGTGACTGAGTTTCATTTATTAGTATAGTCATATACATAGTTACTAACATTGGATTTAGGTTAAAGATTACTCCTTTTCCCTTTCTGAGGGAGTATACAGCGGCGGAGTTATCCACATACATGTTTACAGACATATTGAACAATTTAAAGTGTCTTAATAAATCAAAAGTTAGTTCCAGGCCTTTTAAGGCTGCAAAACACTCTGCTGCATTAATAGATGACAGTTCTGGGATGGGAAAACTTTGTGAAATGCTCCATTCCTGTATTACCACAACAAAAGCTGGAATAAATCCTGAGGGGCAAGAAATGAGCATAAAAGATCCTTAAGCGCAAGTGTTAATGTTACTAAAAGAGCCCCAATTTCTAAAAATATTCAGAAAAACAACAATTTCAGATTTAGAGTGAATGTTTGAGGTGTATAGAAGGCTTTTATTTCATTTTAAGAAAATGTTATTTTTCACATTTTTCCATGAAAAGTGCCAATACCCCCTCCTTTGGGTTCTAGGTGAAAATCTCACTCGAACAAATCAAACAAAAATGTTTCCATGGTGTGTATTGTTGTTCATTTTCATCAACTAAACAAAATAAAACCCAGAATAAATCCTGAAAGGCAAGAAATGAGCATAAAAGATCCTTAAGCGCAAGTGTTAATGTTACTAAAAGAGCCAAAATTTCTAAAAATATTGCGAAAAACAACAATTTTCAGTTTAAGAGTGAATGTTTGAGGTGTATAGAAGGCATTTATTTCATTTTTAGAAAATTTAATTTTTCACATTTTTCCATGAAAAGTGCCAATACCCCCCTTTGGGTTCTAGGTGAAAATCTCACTGAACACAAAACAAACAAAAATGTTTCCATGATGTGTATTGTTGTTCATTTTCATCAAATAAACAAAATAAAACCCATAATAAATCCTGAAAGACAAGAAATGAGCATAAAAGATGCTTCAGCGCAAGTGTTAATGTTACTAAAAGAGCCAAAATTTGTAAAAATATTGGGAAAACAACAATTTTCAGTTTAAGAGTGAATGTTTGAGGTGTATAGAAGGCATTTATTTCATTTTTTGAATATTTATTTTTTCTCATTTTTCCATGAAAAGTGCCAATACCCCCCCCTTTGGGTTCTAGGTGAAAATCTCACTCGACACAAATCAAACAAAAACGTTCCATGGTGTGTATTATTGTTCATTTTCATCAAATAAACAAAATAAAACCCAGAATAAATCCTGAAAGACATGAAATGAACATAAAAGATGCTTCAGCGCAAGTGTTAACGTTACTAAAAGAGCCCAAATTTCTAAAAATATTGCGAAAAACAACAATCTTATGTTTTAGAGGGAATGTTTGAGGTGTATAGAAGGCATTTATTTCATTTTTAGAAAATTTATTTTTTCTCATTTTTCCATGAAAAGTGGCAATCCCCCCCTTTGGGTTCTAGGTGAAAAATCACTCGAACAATTCAAACAAAAATGTTTCCATGGTGTTTATTGTTGTTCATTTTCATCAAATAAACAAAATAAAACCCAGAATAAATCCTGAAATACAAGAAATGAGCATAAAAGATGCTTCAGCGCAAGTGTTAATGTTACTAAAAGAGCCAAAATTTCTAAAAAATATTGCGAAAAACAACAATTTTCAGATTTAGAGTGAATGTTTGAGATGTATAGAAGGCATTTATTTCATTTTTAGAAAATGTTTTTTTTCACATTTTTCCATGAAAAGTGCCAATACCCCCCTTTGGGTTCTAGGTGAAAATCTCACTGGACACAAAACAAACAAAAATGTTTCCATGGTGTTTATTGTTGTTCATTTTCATCAAATAAACAAAATAAAACCCAGAATAAATCCTGAAAGACAAGAAATGAGCATTAAAGATGCTTCAGCGCAAGTGTTAATGTTACTAAAAGAGCAAAAATTTCTAAAAAATATTGCGAAAAACAACAATTTTCAGATTTAGAGTGAATGTTTGAGGTGTATAGAAGGCATTTATTTCATTTTTAGAAAATTTAATTTTTCACATTTTTCCATGAAAAGTGCCAATACCCCCCTTTGGGTTCTAGGTGAAAATCTCACTGAACACAAAACAAACAAAAATGTTTCCATGATGTGTATTGTTGTTCATTTTCATCAAATAAACAAAATAAAACCCATAATAAATCCTGAAAGACAAGAAATGAGCATAAAAGATGCTTCAGCGCAAGTGTTAATGTTACTAAAAGAGCCAAAATTTGTAAAAATATTGGGAAAACAACAATTTTCAGTTTAAGAGTGAATGTTTGAGGTGTATAGAAGGCATTTATTTCATTTTTTGAATATTTATTTTTTCTCATTTTTCCATGAAAAGTGCCAATACCCCCCCCTTTGGGTTCTAGGTGAAAATCTCACTCGACACAAATCAAACAAAAACGTTCCATGGTGTGTATTATTGTTCATTTTCATCAAATAAACAAAATAAAACCCAGAATAAATCCTGAAAGACATGAAATGAACATAAAAGATGCTTCAGCGCAAGTGTTAACGTTACTAAAAGAGCCCAAATTTCTAAAAATATTGCGAAAAACAACAATCTTATGTTTTAGAGGGAATGTTTGAGGTGTATAGAAGGCATTTATTTCATTTTTAGAAAATTTATTTTTTCTCATTTTTCCATGAAAAGTGGCAATTCCCCCTTTGGGTTCTAGGTGAAAAATCACTCGAACAAATCAAACAAAAATGTTTCCATGGTGTTTATTGTTGTTCATTTTCATCAAATAAACAAAATAAAACCCAGAATAAATCCTTAAATACAAGAAATGAGCATAAAAGATGCTTCAGCGCAAGTGTTAATGTTACTAAAAGAGCCAAAATTTCTAAAAAATATTGCGAAAAACAACAATTTTCAGATTTAGAGTGAATGTTTGAGGTGTATAGAAGGCATTTATTTCATTTTTAGAAAATGTTTTTTTTCACATTTTTCCATGAAAAGTGCCAAAACCCCCCTTTGGGTTCTAGGTGAAAATCTCACTGGACACAAAACAAACAAAAATGTTTCCATGGTGTTTATTGTTGTTCATTTTCATCAAATAAACAAAATAAAACCCAGAATAAATCCTGAAAGACAAGAAATGAGCATAAAAGATGCTTCAGCGCAAGTGTTAATGTTACTAAAAGAGCAAAAATTTCTAAAAAATATTGCGAAAAACAACAATTTTCAGATTTAGAGTGAATGTTTGAGGTGTATAGAAGGCATTTATTTCATTTTTAGAAAATTTAATTTTTCACATTTTTCCATGAAAAATGCCAATACCCCCCCTTTGGGTTCTAGGTGAAAATCTCACTCGAACAAATCAAACAAAAATGTTTCCATGGTGTGTATTGTTGTTCATTTTCATCAAATAAATAAAATAAAGCCCCGAATAAATCCTGAAATACAAGAAATGAGCATAAAATATGCTTCAGCGCAAGTGTTAATGTTACTAAAAGAGCCAAAATTTGTAAAAATATTGGGAAAACAACAATTTTCAGTTTAAGAGTGAATGTTTGAGGTGTATAGAAGGCATTAATTTCATTTTTAGAATATTTATTTTTTCTCATTTTTCCATGAAAAGTGCCAATACCCCCCCCTTTGGGATCTAGGTGAAAATCTCACTCGAACAAATCAAACAAAAATGTTTCCATGGTGTGTATTGTTGTTCATTTTCATCAACTAAACAAAATAAAACCCAGAATAAATCCTGAAAGGCAAGAAATGAGCATAAAAGATCCTTAAGCGCAAGTGTTAATGTTACTAAAAGAGCCAAAATTTCTAAAAATATTGCGAAAAACAACAATTTTCAGTTTAAGAGTGAATGTTTGAGGTGTATAGAAGGCATTTATTTCATTTTTAGAAAATTTAATTTTTCACATTTTTCCATGAAAAGTGCCAATACCCCCCTTTTGGGTTCTAGGTGAAAATCTCACTCGACACAAATCAAACAAAAATGTTCCATGGTGTGTATTATTGTTCATTTTCATCAAATAAACAAAATAAAACCCAGAATAAATCCTGAAAGACATGAAATGAGCATAAAAGATGCTTCAGCGCAAGTGTTAACGTTACTAAAAGAGCCCAAATTTCTAAAAATATTGCGAAAAACAACAATCTTCTGTTTAAGGGAATGTTTGAGGTGTTTAGAAGGCATTTATTTCATTTTTAGAAAATTTATTTTTTCTCATTTTTCCATGAAAAGTGGCAATCCCCCCCTTTGGGTTCTAGGTGAAAAATCACTCGAACAAATCAAACAAAAATGTTTCCATGGTGTTTATTGTTGTTCATTTTCATCAAATAAACAAAATAAAACCCAGAATAAATCCTTAAATACAAGAAATGAGCATAAAAGATGCTTCAGCGCAAGTGTTAATGTTACTAAAAGAGCCAAAATTTCTAAAAAATATTGCGAAAAACAACAATTTTCAGATTTAGAGTGAATGTTTGAGGTGTATAGAAGGCATTTATTTCATTTTTAGAAAATGTTTTTTTTCACATTTTTCCATGAAAAGTGCCAAAACCCCCCTTTGGGTTCTAGGTGAAAATCTCACTCGACACAAATCAAACAAAAATGTTTCCATGGTCTGTATTGTTGTTCATTTTCATCAAATAAACAAAATAAAACCCAGAATAAATCCTGAAACACAAGAAATAAGCATAAAAGATGCTTCAGCGCAAGTGTTAATGTTACTAAAAGTGAAAAAATTTCTAAAAAATATTGCGAAAAACAACAATTTTCAGATTTAGAGTGAATTTTTGAAGTGTATAGAAGGCATTTATTTCATTTTTAGAAAATTTAATTTAGAAAATTCACTCTAAATCTGAAAATTGTTTAAACATTTATTTAATAAATAAACAAAGTAAAACCCAGATTAAATCCTGAAATACAAGAAAATAGCATAAAGATGCTTCAGCGCAATTGTTAATGTTACTAAAAGAGCCCAAATTTCTAAAAATATTGCGAAAAACAACAATTTTCAGATTTAGAGTGAATGTTTGAGGTGTATAGAAGGCATTTATTTCATTTTTAGAAAATGTTATTTTTCACATTTTTCCATGAAAAGTGCCAATACCCCCCCTTTGGGTTCTAGGTGAAAATCTCACTCGACACAAAACAAACAAAAATGTTTCCATGATGTGTATTGTTGTTCATTTTCATCAAATAAACAAAATAAAAACCAGAATAAATCCCGAAATACAAGAAATGAGCATAAAAGATGCTTCAGCGCAAGTGTTAATGTTACTAAAAGAGCCCCAATTTCTAAAAAATATTGCGAAAAACAACAATTTTCAGTTTCAGAGTGAATGTTTGAGGTGTATAGAAGGGTTATAAAGGGTTTTATTTT
This sequence comes from Hetaerina americana, assembly GCF_022747635.1. Classification (NCBI taxonomy): domain Eukaryota; kingdom Metazoa; phylum Arthropoda; class Insecta; order Odonata; family Calopterygidae; genus Hetaerina; species Hetaerina americana. Next base: position 26,777 of record NW_027287456.1, on the reverse strand, counting down.
GTTAATTTGATGAAAATGAACAACAATACACACCATGGAAACATTTTTGTTTGAAATGTGTCGAGTGAGATTTTCACCTAGAACCCAAAGTGGGGGGTATTGGCACTTTTAATGGAAAAATGTGAAAAATTAAATTTTCTAAAAATGAAATAAATGCCTTTTATACACCTCAAACATTCACTCTAAAACTGAAAATTGTTGTTTTTCGCAATATTTTTAGAAATTTTGGCTCTTTTAGTAACATTAACACTTGCGCTGAAGCATCTTTTATGCTCATTTCTTGTCTTTCAGGATTTATTATGGGTTTTATTTTGTTTATTTGATGAAAATGAACAACAATACTCATCATGGAAACATTTTTGTTTGTTTTGTGGCGAGTGAGATTTTCACCTAGAACCCAAAGGGGGGGGGGGTATTTGCACTTTTCATGGAAAAATGTGAAAAAAAAAAACATTTTCTAAAAATGAAATAAATGCCTTCTATACACCACAAACATTCACTCTAAATCTGAAAATTGTTGTTTTTCGCAATATCTTTTAGAAATTTTGGCTCTTTTAGTAACATTAACACTTGCGCTGAAGCATCTTTTATGCTCATTTCTTGTCTTTCAGGATTTATTCTGGGTTTTATTTTGTTTATTTGATGAAAATGAACAACAATAAACACCATGGAAACATTTTTGTTTGATTTGTGTCGAGTGAGTTTTTCACCTAGAACCCAAAGGGGGGGGAATTGGCACTTTTCATGGAAAAATGTGAAAAATTAAATTTTCTAAAAATGAAATAAATGCCTTCTATACACCTCAAACATTCACTCTAAAACTGAAAATTGTTGTTTTTCGCAATATTTTTAGAAATTTGGGCTCTTTTAGTAACATTAACACTTGCGCTGAAGCACCTTTAATGCTCATTTCTTGTCTTTCAGGATTTATTCTGGGTTTTATTTTGTTTATTTGATGAAAATGAACAACAATACACACCATGGAAACATTTTTGTTTGATATGTGTCGAGTGAGATTTTCATCTAGAACCCAAAGGAGGGGGTATTGGCACTTTTCATGGAAAAATGTGAAAAATAACATTTTCTAAAAATGAAATAATTGCCTTCTATACACCTCAAACATTCACTCTTAATCTGAAAATTGTTGTTTTTCGCAATTTTTTTAGAAATTTGGGCTCTTTTAGTAACATTAACACTTGCGCTGAAGCATCTTTTATGCTCATTTCTTGTCTTTCAGGGTTTATTCTGGGTTTTATTTTGTTTATTTGATGAAATTGAACAAGAATACACACCATGGAAACATTTTTCTTTGATTTGTGTCCAGGGAGATTTTCACCTAGAACCCAAAGGGGGGAGTATTGGCACTTTTCATGGAAAAATGTAAAAAATTAAATTTTCTAAAAATGAAATAAATGCCTTCTATACACCTCAAACATTCACTCTGAAACTGAAAATTGTTGTTTTTCGCAATATTTTTTAGAAATTGGGGCTCTTTTAGTAACATTAACACTTGCGCTGAAGCATCTTTTATGCTCATTTCTTGTATTTCGGGATTTATTCTGGTTTTTATTTTGTTTATTTGATGAAAATGAACAACAATACACACCATGGAAACATTTTTGTTTGATTTGTTCGAGTGAGATTTTCACCTAGAACCCAAAGGGGGGGTATTGGCACTTTTCATGGAAAAATGTGAAAAATTAAATTTTCTAAAAATGAAATAAAAGCCTTCTATACACTTCAAAAATTCACTCTAAATCTGAAAATTGTTGTTTTTCGCAATATTTTTTAGAAATTTTTTCTCTTTTAGTAACATTAACACTTGCGCTAGCGCATCTTTTATGCTTATTTCTTGTGTTTCAGGATTTATTCTGGGTTTTATTTTGTTTATTTGATGAAAATGAACAACAATACAGACCATGGAAACATTTTTGTTTGATTTGTGTCGAGGGAGATTTTCACCTAAAACCCAAAGGGGCGGGTGTTGGCACTTTTCATGGAAAAATGAGAAAAAATAAATATTCTAAAAATGAAATAAATGCCTTCTATGCACCTCAAACATTCACTCTTAAACTGAAAATTGTTGTTTTCCCCAATATTTTTAGAAATTTGGGCTCTTTTAGTAACATTAACAATTGCGCTGAAGCATCTTTTATGCTCATTGCTTGTATTTCAGGATTTATTATGGGTTTTATTTTGTTTATTTGATGAAAATGAACAACAATACACATCATGGAAACATTTTTGTTGGATTTGTGTCGAGTGAGATTTTCACCTAGAACCCAAAGGGGGGGTATTGGCACTTTTCATGGAAAAATGTGAAAAAAAAAACATTTTCTAAAAATGAAATAAATGCCTTCTATACACCTCAAACATTGACTCTAAATCTGAAAATTGTTGTTTTTCGCAATATTTTTTAGAAATTTTTGCTCTTTCAGTAACATTAACACTTGCGCTGAAGCATCTTTTATGCCCATTTCTTGTCTTTCAGGATTTATTCTGGGTTTTATTTTGTTTATTTGATGAAAATGAACAACAATACACACCATGGAAACATTTTTGTTTGATTTGTGTCGAGTGAGATTTTCACCTAGAACCCAAAGGCGGGGTATTGGCACTTTTCATGGAAAAATGTGAAAAAAAAAACATTTTCTAAAAATGAAATAAATGCCTTCTATACAACTCAAACATTCACTCTAAATTGAAAATTGTTGTTTTTCGCAATATTTTTTAGAAATTTTTGCTCTTTTAGTAACATTAACACTTGCGCTGAAGCTTCTTTTATGCTCAAATCTTGTCTTTCAGGATTTATTCTGGGTTTTATTTTGTTTATTTGATGAAAATGAACAACAATACACACCATGGAAACATTTTTGTTTGATATGTGTCGAGTGAGATTTTCATCTAGAACCCAAAGGAGGGGGTATTGGCACTTTTCATGGAAAAATGAGAAAAAATAAATTTTCTAAAAATGAATAAATGCCTTCTAAACACCTCAAACATTCCCTCTAAAACAGAAGATTGTTGTTTTTCGCAATATTTTTAGAAATTTGGGCTCTTTTAGTAACGTTAACACTTGCGCTGAAGCATCTTTTATGCTCATTTCATGTCTTTCAGGATTTATTCTGGGTTTTATTTTGTTTATTTGATGAAAATGAACAATAATACACACCATGGAACATTTTTGTTTGATTTGTGTCGAGTGAGATTTTCACCTAGAACCCAAAAGGGGGGGTATTGGCACTTTTCATGGAAAAATGTGAAAAATTAAATTTTCTAAAAATGAAATAAATGCCTTCCTGAAGGACAAGATTTGAGCATAAAAGATGCTTCAGCGCAAGTGTTAATGTACTGAAAGAGCAAAAATTTCTAAAAAATATTGCGAAAAACAACAATTTTCAGATTTAGAGTGAATGTTTGAGGTGTATAGAAGGCATTTATTTCATTTTTAGAAAATGTTTTTTTTTCACATTTTTCCATGAAAAGTGCCAATACCCCCCCTTTGGGTTCTAGGTGAAATCTCACTTCGACACAAAACAAACAAAAATGTTTCCATTATGTGTATTGTTGTTCATTTTCATCAAATAAACAAAATAAAACCCATATAAATCCTGAAAGACAAGAAATGAGCATAAAAGGTGCTTCAGCGCAAGTGTTAATGTTACTAAAAGAGCCCAAATTTCTAAAAATATTGCGAAAAACAACAATTTTCAGTTTTAGAGTGAATGTTTGAGGTGTATAGAAGGCATTTATTTCATTTTTAGAAAATTTAATTTTTCACATTTTTCCATGAAAAGTGCCAATTCCCCCCCCTTTGGGTTCTAGGTGAAAAACTCACTCGACACAAATCAAACAAAAATGTTTCCATGGTGTTTATTGTTGTTCATTTTCATCAAATAAACAAAATAAAACCCAGAATAAATCCTGAAAGACAAGAAATGAGCATAAAAGATGCTTCAGCGCAAGTGTTAATGTTACTAAAAGAGCCAAAATTTCTAAAAGATATTGCGAAAAACAACAATTTTCAGATTTAGAGTGAATGTTTGTGGTGTATAGAAGGCATTTATTTCATTTTTAGAAAATGTTTTTTTTTCACATTTTTCCATGAAAAGTGCAAATACCCCCCCCCCCTTTGGGTTCTAGGTGAAAATCTCACTCGCCACAAAACAAACAAAAATGTTTCCATGATGAGTATTGTTGTTCATTTTCATCAAATAAACAAAATAAAACCCATAATAAATCCTGAAAGACAAGAAATGAGCATAAAAGATGCTTCAGCGCAAGTGTTAATGTTACTAAAAGAGCCAAAATTTCTAAAAATATTGCGAAAAAACAACAATTTTCAGTTTTAGAGTGAATGTTTGAGGTGTATAAAAGGCATTTATTTCATTTTTAGAAAATTTAATTTTTCACATTTTTCCATTAAAAGTGCCAATACCCCCCACTTTGGTTCTAGGTGAAAATCTCACTCGACACATTTCAAACAAAAATGTTTCCATGGTGTGTATTGTTGTTCATTTTCATCAAATAAACAAAATTAAACCCAGAATAAATACTGAAACAAGAAATGAGCATAAAAGATGCTTCAGCGCAAGTGTTAATGTTACTAAAAGATCCCAAATTTCTAAAAATATTGCGAAAAACAACAATCTTCTGTTTTAGAGGGAATGTTTGAGGTGTATAGAAGGCATTTATTTCATTTTTAGAAAATTTATTTTTCTCATTTTTCCATGAAAAGTGCCAAAACCCCCCCTTTGGGTTCTGGGTGAAAATCTCACCCAATACAAATCAAACAAAAATGTTTCCATGGAGTGTATTATTTCTCAATTTCATCCAAAATAAACAAAGTAAAACCCAGATTAAATCCTGAAATACAAGAAATTAGCATAAAGATGCTTCAGCGCAATTGTTAATGTTACTAAAAGAGCCAAAATTTCTAAAAATATTGCGAAAAACAACAATTTTCAGATTTAGAGTGAATGTTTGAGGTGTATAGAAGGTATTTATTTCATTTTTAGAAAATGTTTTCTTTCACATTTTTCCATGAATAGTCCCAATACCCCCCCCTTTGGGTTCTAGGTGAAAATCTCACTCGACACAAAACAAACAAAAATGTTTCCATGATGTGTATTGTTGTTCATTTTCATCAAATAAACAAAATAAAACCCAGAATAAATCCTGAAAGACAAGATTTGAGCATAAAAGATGCTTCAGCGCAAGTGTTAATGTTACTGAAAGAGCAAAAATTTCTAAAAAATATTGCGAAAAACAACAATTTTCAGATTTAGAGTGAATGTTTGAGGTGTATAGAAGGCATTTATTTCATTTTTAGAAAATGTTTTTTTTTCACATTTTTCCATGAAAAGTGCCAATACCCCCCCTTTGGGTTCTAGGTGAAAATCTCACTCGACACAAAACAAACAAAAATGTTTCCATGATGTGTATTGTTGTTCATTTTCATCAAATAAACAAAATAAAACCCATAATAAATCCTGAAAGACAAGAAATGAGCATAAAAGGTGCTTCAGCGCAAGTGTTAATGTTACTAAAAGAGCCCAAATTTCTAAAAATATTGCGAAAAACAACAATTTTCAGTTTTAGAGTGAATGTTTGAGGTGTATAGAAGGCATTTATTTCATTTTTAGAAAATTTAATTTTTCACATTTTTCCATGAAAAGTGCCAATTCCCCCCCCTTTGGGTTCTAGGTGAAAAACTCACTCGACACAAATCAAACAAAAATGTTTCCATGGTGTTTATTGTTGTTCATTTTCATCAAATAAACAAAATAAAACCCAGAATAAATCCTGAAAGACAAGAAATGAGCATAAAAGATGCTTCAGCGCAAGTGTTAATGTTACTAAAAGAGCCAAAATTTCTAAAAGATATTGCGAAAAACAACAATTTTCAGATTTAGAGTGAATGTTTGTGGTGTATAGAAGGCATTTATTTCATTTTTAGAAAATGTTTTTTTTTCACATTTTTCCATGAAAAAAGCCAATACCCCCCCCTTTGGGTTCTAGGTGAAAATCTCACTCGCCACAAAACAAACAAAAATGTTTCCATGATGAGTATTGTTGTTCATTTTCATCAAATAAACAAAATAAAACCCATAATAAATCCTGAAAGACAAGAAATGAGCATAAAAGATGCTTCAGCGCAAGTGTTAATGTTACTAAAAGAGCCAAAATTTCTAAAAATATTGCGAAAAACAACAATTTTCAGTTTAAGAGTGAATGTTTGAGGTGTATAAAAGGCATTTATTTCATTTTTAGAAAATTTAATTTTTCACATTTTTCCATTAAAGGTGCCAATACCCCCCACTTTGGGTTCTAGGTGAAAATCTCACTCGACACATTTCAAACAAAAATGTTTCCATGGTGTGTATTGTTGTTCATTTTCATCAAATAAACAAAATTAAACCCAGAATAAATACTGAAACAAGAAATGAGCATAAAAGATGCCTCAGCGCAAGTGTTAATGTTACTAAAAGAGCCAAAATTTGTAAAAATATTGGGAAAACCACAATTTTCAGTTTAAGTATGAATTTTTGAGGTGTATAGAAGGCATTTATTTCATTTTTAGAATATTTATTTTTTCACATTTTTCCATGAAAAGTGCCAATACTCCCCCCTTTGGGTTCTAGGTGAAAATCTCACTCGACACAAATCAAACAAAAATGTTTCCATGGTGTGTATTCTTGTTCAATTTCATCAAATAAACCAAATAAAACCCAGAATAAACCCTGAAAGACAAGAAATGAGCATAAAAGATGCTTCAGCGCAAGTGTTAATGTTACTAAAAGAGCCCCAATTTCTAAAAATATTCAGAAAAACAACAATTTTCAGATTTAGAGTGAATGTTTGAGGTGTATAGAAGGCTTTTATTTCATTTTAAGAAAATGTTATTTTTCACATTTTTCCATGAAAAGTGCCAATACCCCCTCCTTTGGGTTCTAGATGAAAATCTCACTCGAAACATATCAAACAAAAATGTTTCCATGGTGTGTATTGTTGTTCATTTTCATCAAATAAACAAAATAAAACCCATAATAAATCCTGAAAGACAAGAAATGAGCATAAAAGTTGCTTCAGTGCAAGTGTTAATGTTACTAAAAGAGCCAAAATTTCTAAAAATATTGCGAAAAACAACAATTTTCAGTTTTAGAGTGAATGTTTGAGGTGTATAGAAGGCATTTATTTCATTTTTAGAAAATTTAATTTTTCACATTTTTCCATGAAAAGTGCCAATACTCCCCCCTTTGGGTTCTAGGTGAAAATCTCACTCGACACAAATCAAAGAAAAATGTTTCCATGGTGTGTATTCTTGTTCAATTTCATCAAATAAACAAAATAAAACCCAGAATAAACCCTGAAAGACAAGAAATGAGCATAAAAGATGCTTCAGCGCAGGTGTAAATGTTACTAAAAGAGCCCAAATTTCTAAAAATATTGCGAAAAACAAAAATTTTCAGATTAAGAGTGAATGTTTGAGGTGTATAGAAGGCATTTATTTCATTTTAAGAAAATGTTATTTTTCACATTTTTCCATGAAAAGTGCTAATACCCCCCCCTTTGGGTTCTAGGTGAAAATCTCACTCGACACATATCAAACAAAAATGTTTCCATGGTGTGTATTGTTGTTCATTTTCATCAAATAAACAAAATAAAACCCATAATAAATCCTGAAAGACAAGAAATGAGCATAAAAGATGCTTCAGCGCAAGTGTTAATGTTACTAAAAGAGCCAAAATTTGTAAAAATATTGGGAAAACCACAATTTTCAGTTTAAGAGTGAATGTTTGAGGTGTATAGAAGGCATTTATTTCATTTTTAGAATATTTATTTTTTCTCATTTTTCCATGAAAAGTGCCAATACCCCCCCCTTTTGGTTCTAGGTGAAAATCTCACTCGACACAAATCAAAGAAAAATGTTTCCATGGTGTGTATTCTTGTTCAATTTCATCAAATAAACAAAATAAAACCCAGAATAAACCCTGAAAGACAAGAAATGAGCATAAAAGATGCTTCAGCGCAGGTGTAAATGTTACTAAAAGAGCCCAAATTTCAAAAAATATTGCGAAAAACAAAAATTTTCAGATTAAGAGTGAATGTTTGAGGTGTATAGAAGGCATTTATTTCATTTTAAGAAAATGTTATTTTTCACATTTTTCCATGAAAAGTGCTAATACCCCCCCCTTTGGGTTCTAGGTGAAAATCTCACTCGACACATATCAAACAAAAATGTTTCCATGGTGTGTATTGTTGTTCATTTTCATCAAATAAACAAAATAAAACCCATAATAAATCCTGAAAGACAAGAAATGAGCATAAAAGATGCTTCAGCGCAAGTGTTAATGTTACTAAAAGAGCCAAAATTTGTAAAAATATTGGGAAAAACACAATTTTCAGTTTAAGAGTGAATGTTTGAGGTGTATAGAAGGCATTTATTTCATTTTTAGAATATTTATTTTTTCTCATTTTTCCATGAAAAGTGCCAATACCCCCCCCTTTTGGTTCTAGGTGAAAATCTCACTCGACACAAATCAAACAAAAATGTTTCCATGATGTGTATTGTTGTTCATTTTCATCAAATAAACAAAATAAATCCCAGAATAAATACTGAAATACAAGCAATGAGCATAAAAGATGCTTCAGCGCAATTGTTAATGTTACTAAAAGAGCCCAAATTTCTAAAACTATTGCGAAAAAAAACAATTTTCAGTTTTAGAGTGAATGTTTGAGCTGTATAGAAGGCATTTATTTCATTTTTAGAAAATTTAATTTTTCACATTTTTCCATGAAAAGTGCCAATACCCCCCCCTTTGGGATCAAGGTGAAAATCTCACTCGAACAAATCAAACAAAAATGTTTCCATGGTGTTTATTGTTGTTCATTTTCATCAAATAAACAAAATAAAACCCAGAATAAATCCTGAAAGACAAGAAATGAGCATAAAAGATGCTTCAGCGCAAGTGTTAATGTTACTAAAAGAGCCAAAATTTGTAAAAATATTCGGAAAACCACAATTTTCAGTTTAAGAGTGAATGTTTGAGGTGTATAGAAGGCATTTATTTCATTTTTAGAATATTTATTTTTTCTCATTTTTCCATGAAAAGTGCCAATACCCCCCCCTTTGGGTTCTAGGTGAAAATCTCACTCGACACAAATCAAACAAAAATGTTTCCATGATGTGTATTGTTGTTCATTTTCATCAAATAAACAAAATAAATCCCAGAATAAATACTGAAATACAAGCAATGAGCATAAAAGATGCTTCAGCGCAATTGTTAATGTTACTAAAAGAGCCCAAATTTCTAAAACTATTGCGAAAAACAACAATTTTCAGTTTTAGAGTGAATGTTTGAGGTGTATAGAAGGCATTTATTTCATTTTTAGAAAATTTAATTTTTCACATTTTTCCATGAAAAGTGCCAATACCCCTTTGGGATCAAGGTGAAAATATCACTCGAACAAATCAAACAAAAATGTTTCCATGGTGTTTATTGTTGTTCATTTTCATCAAATAAACAAAATAAAACCCAGAATAAATCCTGAAAGACAAGAAATGAGCATAAAAGATGCCTCAGCGCAAGTGTTAATGTTACTAAAAGAGCCAAAATTTGTAAAAATATTGGGAAAACCACAATTTTCAGTTTAAGTATGAATTTTTGAGGTGTATAGAAGGCATTTATTTCATTTTTAGAATATTTATTTTTTCACATTTTTCCATGAAAAGTGCCAATACTCCCCCCTTTGGGTTCTAGGTGAAAATCTCACTCGACACAAATCAAAGAAAAATGTTTCCATGGTGTGTATTCTTGTTCAATTTCATCAAATAAACCAAATAAAACCCAGAATAAACCCTGAAAGACAAGAAATGAGCATAAAAGATGCTTCAGCGCAAGTGTTAATGTTACTAAAAGAGCCCCAATTTCTAAAAATATTCAAAAAAACAACAATTTTCAGATTTAGAGTGAATGTTTGAGGTGTATAGAAGGCTTTTATTTCATTTTAAGAAAATGTTATTTTTCACATTTTTCCATGAAAAGTGCCAATACCCCCTCCTTTGGGTTCTAGATGAAAATCTCACTCGAAACATATCAAACAAAAATGTTTCCATGGTGTGTATTGTTGTTCATTTTCATCAAATAAACAAAATAAAACCCATAATAAATCCTGAAAGACAAGAAATGAGCATAAAAGTTGCTTCAGTGCAAGTGTTAATGTTACTAAAAGAGCCAAAATTTCTAAAAATATTGCGAAAAACAACAATTTTCAGTTTTAGAGTGAATGTTTGAGGTGTATAGAAGGCATTTATTTCATTTTTAGAAAATTTAATTTTTCACATTTTTCCATGAAAAGTGCCAATACTCCCCCCTTTGGGTTCTAGGTGAAAATCTCACTCGACACAAATCAAAGAAAAATGTTTCCATGGTGTGTATTCTTGTTCAATTTCATCAAATAAACAAAATAAAACCCAGAATAAACCCTGAAAGACAAGAAATGAGCATAAAAGATGCTTCAGCGCAGGTGTAAATGTTACTAAAAGAGCCCAAATTTCTAAAAATATTGCGAAAAACAAAAATTTTCAGATTAAGAGTGAATGTTTGAGGTGTATAGAAGGCATTTATTTCATTTTAAGAAAATGTTATTTTTCACATTTTTCCATGAAAAGTGCTAATACCCCCCCCTTTGGGTTCTAGGTGAAAATCTCACTCGACACATATCAAACAAAAATGTTTCCATGGTGTGTATTGTTGTTCATTTTCATCAAATAAACAAAATAAAACCCATAATAAATCCTGAAAGACAAGAAATGAGCATAAAAGATGCTTCAGCGCAAGTGTTAATGTTACTAAAAGAGCCAAAATTTGTAAAAATATTGGGAAAACCACTATTTTCAGTTTAAGAGTGAATGTTTGAGGTGTATAGAAGGCATTTATTTCATTTTTAGAATATTTATTTTTTCTCATTTTTCCATGAAAAGTGCCAATACCCCCCCCTTTTGGTTCTAGGTGAAAATCTCACTCGACACAAATCAAACAAAAATGTTTCCATGATGTGTATTGTTGTTCATTTTCATCAAATAAACAAAATAAATCCCAGAATAAATACTGAAATACAAGCAATGAGCATAAAAGATGCTTCAGCGCAATTGTTAATGTTACTAAAAGAGCCCAAATTTCTAAAACTATTGCGAAAAAAAACAATTTTCAGTTTTAGAGTGAATGTTTGAGCTGTATAGAAGGCATTTATTTCATTTTTAGAAAATTTAATTTTTCACATTTTTCCATGAAAAGTGCCAATACCCCCCCTTTGGGATCAAGGTGAAAATCTCACTCGAACAAATCAAACAAAAATGTTTCCATGGTGTTTATTGTTGTTCATTTTCATCAAATAAACAAAATAAAACCCAGAATAAATCCTGAAAGACAAGAAATGAGCATAAAAGATGCTTCAGCGCAAGTGTTAATGTTACTAAAAGAGCCAAAATTTGTAAAAATATTCGGAAAACCACAATTTTCAGTTTAAGAGTGAATGTTTGAGGTGTATAGAAGGCATTTATTTCATTTTTAGAATATTTATTTTTTCTCATTTTTCCATGAAAAGTCCCAATACCCCCCCCTTTGGGTTCTAGGTGAAAATCTCACTCGACACAAATCAAACAAAAATGTTTCCATGGTGTTTATTGTTGTTCATTTTCATCAAATAAACAAAATAAAACCCAGAATAAATCCTGAAAGACAAGAAATGAGCATGAAAGATGCCTCAGCGCAAGTGTTAATGTTACTAAAAGAGCCAAAATTTGTAAAAATATTGGGAAAACCACAATTTTCAGTTTAAGTATGAATTTTTGAGGTGTATAGAAGGCATTTATTTCATTTTTAGAATATTTATTTTTTCTCATTTTTCCATGAAAAGTGCCAATACCCCCCCCTTTGGGTTCTAGGTGAAAATCTCACTCGACACAAATCAAACAAAAATGTTTCCATGATGTGTATTGTTGTTCATTTTCATCAAATAAACAAAATAAATCCCAGAAAAAATACTGAAATACAAGCAATGAGCATAAAAGATGCTTCAGCGCAATTGTTAATGTTACTAAAAGAGCCCAAATTTCTAAAACTATTGCAAAAAAACAACAATTTTCAGTTTTAGAGTGAATGTTTGAGGTGTATAGAAGGCATTTATTTCATTTTTAGAAAATTTAATTTTTCACATTTTTCCATGAAAAGTGCCAATACCCCCCCTTTTGGGATCAAGGTGAAAATCTCACTCGAACAAATCAAACAAAAATGTTTCCATGGTGTGTATTGTTGTTCATTTTCATCAAATAAACAACATAAAACCCAGAATAAATACTGAAACAAGAAATGAGCATAAAAGATGCTTCAGCGCAGGTGTAAATGTTACTAAAAGATCCTAAATTTCTAAAAATATTGCGAAAAACAACAATCTTCTGTTTTAGAGTGAATGTTTGAGGTGTATAGAAGGCATTTATTTCATTTTTAGAAAACTTTTTTTTCTCATTTTTCCATGAAAAGTGCCAATCCCCCCCTTCGGGTTATAGGTGAAAATCTCACTCGACACAAATCAAACAAAAATGTTTCCATGGTGTGTATTGTTGTTCATTTTCATCAAATAAACAAAATAAAACCCAGAATAAATCCTGAAAGACAAGACATGAGCATAAAAGATGCTTCAGCGCAAGTGTTTATGTTACTAAAAGAGCCAAAATTTCTAAAAAATATTGCGAAAAACAACAATTTTCAGATTTAGAGTGAATGTTTGAGGTGTATAGAAGGCATTTATTTCATTTTTAGAAAATGTTTTTTTTTCACATTTTTCCATGAAAAGTGCCAATACCCCCCTTTGGGTTCTAGGTGAAAATCTCACTGGACACAAAACAAACAAAAATGTTTCCATGATGTGTATGTTGTTCATTTTCATCAAATAAACAAAATAAAACCCATAATAAATCCTGAAAGACAAGAAATGAGAATAAAAGATGCTTCAGCGCAAGTGCTAATGTTACTTAAAGAGCCAAAATTTGTAAAAATATTGGGAAAACAACAATTTTCAGTTTAAAAATGAATGTTTGAGGTGTATAGAAGGCATTTATTTCATTTTTAGAAAATTTAATTTTTCACATTTTTCCATGAAAAGTGCCAATACTCCCCCCTTTGGGTTCTAGGTGAAAATCTCACTCGACACAAATCAAAGAAAAATGTTTCCATGGTGTGTATTCTTGTTCAATTTCATCAAATAAACAAAATAAAACCCAGAATAAACCCTGAAAGACAAGAAATGAGCATAAAAGATGCTTCAGCGCAAGTGTTAATGTTACTAAAAGAGCCCCAATTTCTAAAAATATTCAGAAAAAGAACAATTTTCAGATTTAGAGTGAATGTTTGAGGTGTATAGAAGGCTTTTATTTCATTTTAAGAAAATGTTATTTTTCACATTTTTCCATGAAAAGTGCCAATACCCCCCCCTTTGGGTTCTAGGTGAAAATCTCACTCGACACAAATCAAACAAAAATGTTTCCATGATGTGTATTGTTGTTCATTTTCATCAAATAAACAAAATAAATCCCAGAATAAATACTGAAATACAAGCAATGAGCATAAAAGATGCTTCAGCGCAAGTGTTAATGTTACTAAAAGAGCCAAAATTTGTAAAAATATTGGGAAAACCACAATTTTCAGTTTAAGAGTGAATGTTTGAGGTGTATAGAAGGCATTTATTTCATTTTTAGAATATTTATTTTTTCTCATTTTTCCATGAAAAGTGCCAATACCCCCCCCTTTTGGTTCTAGGTGAAAATCTCACTCGACACAAATCAAACAAAAATGTTTCCATGATGTGTATTGTTGTTCATTTTCATCAAATAAACAAAATAAATCCCAGAATAAATACTGAAATACAAGCAATGAGCATAAAAGATGCTTCAGCGCAATTGTTAATGTTACTAAAAGAGCCCAAATTTCTAAAACTATTGCGAAAAACAACAATTTTCAGTTTTAGAGTGAATGTTTGAGGTGTATAGAAGGCATTTATTTCATTTTTAGAAAATTTAATTTTTCACATTTTTCCATGAAAAGTGCCAATACCCCTTTGGGATCAAGGTGAAAATATCACTCGAACAAATCAAACAAAAATGTTTCCATGGTGTTTATTGTTGTTCATTTTCATCAAATAAACAAAATAAAACCCAGAATAAATCCTGAAAGACAAGAAATGAGCATAAAAGATGCCTCAGCGCAAGTGTTAATGTTACTAAAAGAGCCAAAATTTGTAAAAATATTGGGAAAACCACAATTTTCAGTTTAAGTATGAATTTTTGAGGTGTATAGAAGGCATTTATTTCATTTTTAGAATATTTATTTTTTCACATTTTTCCATGAAAAGTGCCAATACTCCCCCCTTTGGGTTCTAGGTGAAAATCTCACTCGACACAAATCAAAGAAAAATGTTTCCATGGTGTGTATTCTTGTTCAATTTCATCAAATAAACCAAATAAAACCCAGAATAATCCCTGAAAGACAAGAAATGAGCATAAAAGATGCTTCAGCGCAAGTGTTAATGTTACTAAAAGAGCCCCAATTTCTAAAAATATTCAAAAAAACAACAATTTTCAGATTTAGAGTGAATGTTTGAGGTGTATAGAAGGCTTTTATTTCATTTTAAGAAAATGTTATTTTTCACATTTTTCCATGAAAAGTGCCAATACCCCCTCCTTTGGGTTCTAGATGAAAATCTCACTCGAAACATATCAAACAAAAATGTTTCCATGGTGTGTATTGTTGTTCATTTTCATCAAATAAACAAAATAAAACCCATAATAAATCCTGAAAGACAAGAAATGAGCATAAAAGTTGCTTCAGTGCAAGTGTTAATGTTACTAAAAGAGCCAAAATTTCTAAAAATATTGCGAAAAACAACAATTTTCAGTTTTAGAGTGAATGTTTGAGGTGTATAGAAGGCATTTATTTCATTTTTAGAAAATTTAATTTTTCACATTTTTCCATGAAAAGTGCCAATACTCCCCCCTTTGGGTTCTAGGTGAAAATCTCACTCGACACAAATCAAAGAAAAATGTTTCCATGGTGTGTATTCTTGTTCAATTTCATCAAATAAACAAAATAAAACCCAGAATAAACCCTGAAAGACAAGAAATGAGCATAAAAGATGCTTCAGCGCAGGTGTAAATGTTACTAAAAGAGCCCAAATTTCTAAAAATATTGCGAAAAACAAAAATTTTCAGATTAAGAGTGAATGTTTGAGGTGTATAGAAGGCATTTATTTCATTTTAAGAAAATGTTATTTTTCACATTTTTCCATGAAAAGTGCTAATACCCCCCCCTTTGGGTTCTAGGTGAAAATCTCACTCGACACATATCAAACAAAAATGTTTCCATGGTGTGTATTGTTGTTCATTTTCATCAAATAAACAAAATAAAACCCATAATAAATCCTGAAAGACAAGAAATGAGCATAAAAGATGCTTCAGCGCAAGTGTTAATGTTACTAAAAGAGCCAAAATTTGTAAAAATATTGGGAAAACCACTATTTTCAGTTTAAGAGTGAATGTTTGAGGTGTATAGAAGGCATTTATTTCATTTTTAGAATATTTATTTTTTCTCATTTTTCCATGAAAAGTGCCAATACCCCCCCCTTTTGGTTCTAGGTGAAAATCTCACTCGACACAAATCAAACAAAAATGTTTCCATGATGTGTATTGTTGTTCATTTTCATCAAATAAACAAAATAAATCCCAGAATAAATACTGAAATACAAGCAATGAGCATAAAAGATGCTTCAGCGCAATTGTTAATGTTACTAAAAGAGCCCAAATTTCTAAAACTATTGCGAAAAAAAACAATTTTCAGTTTTAGAGTGAATGTTTGAGCTGTATAGAAGGCATTTATTTCATTTTTAGAAAATTTAATTTTTCACATTTTTCCATGAAAAGTGCCAATACCCCCCCCTTTGGGATCAAGGTGAAAATCTCACTCGAACAAATCAAACAAAAATGTTTCCATGGTGTTTATTGTTGTTCATTTTCATCAAATAAACAAAATAAAACCCAGAATAAATCCTGAAAGACAAGAAATGAGCATAAAAGATGCTTCAGCGCAAGTGTTAATGTTACTAAAAGAGCCAAAATTTGTAAAAATATTCGGAAAACCACAATTTTCAGTTTAAGAGTGAATGTTTGAGGTGTATAGAAGGCATTTATTTCATTTTTAGAATATTTATTTTTTCTCATTTTTCCATGAAAAGTCCCAATACCCCCCCCTTTGGGTTCTAGGTGAAAATCTCACTCGACACAAATCAAACAAAAATGTTTCCATGGTGTTTATTGTTGTTCATTTTCATCAAATAAACAAAATAAAACCCAGAATAAATCCTGAAAGACAAGAAATGAGCATGAAAGATGCCTCAGCGCAAGTGTTAATGTTACTAAAAGAGCCAAAATTTGTAAAAATATTGGGAAAACCACAATTTTCAGTTTAAGTATGAATTTTTGAGGTGTATAGAAGGCATTTATTTCATTTTTAGAATATTTATTTTTTCTCATTTTTCCATGAAAAGTGCCAATACCCCCCCCTTTGGGTTCTAGGTGAAAATCTCACTCGACACAAATCAAACAAAAATGTTTCCATGATGTGTATTGTTGTTCATTTTCATCAAATAAACAAAATAAATCCCAGAAAAAATACTGAAATACAAGCAATGAGCATAAAAGATGCTTCAGCGCAATTGTTAATGTTACTAAAAGAGCCCAAATTTCTAAAACTATTGCAAAAAACAACAATTTTCAGTTTTAGAGTGAATGTTTGAGGTGTATAGAAGGCATTTATTTCATTTTTAGAAAATTTAATTTTTCACATTTTTCCATGAAAAGTGCCAATACCCCCCCTTTTGGGATCAAGGTGAAAATCTCACTCGAACAAATCAAACAAAAATGTTTCCATGGTGTGTATTGTTGTTCATTTTCATCAAATAAACAACATAAAACCCAGAATAAATACTGAAACAAGAAATGAGCATAAAAGATGCTTCAGCGCAGGTGTAAATGTTACTAAAAGATCCTAAATTTCTAAAAATATTGCGAAAAACAACAATCTTCTGTTTTAGAGTGAATGTTTGAGGTGTATAGAAGGCATTTATTTCATTTTTAGAAAACTTTTTTTTCTCATTTTTCCTTGAAAAGTGCCAATCCCCCCCTTCGGGTTATAGGTGAAAATCTCACTCGACACAAATCAAACAAAAATGTTTCCATGGTGTGTATTGTTGTTCATTTTCATCAAATAAACAAAATAAAACCCAGAATAAATCCTGAAAGACAAGACATGAGCATAAAAGATGCTTCAGCGCAAGTGTTTATGTTACTAAAAGAGCCAAAATTTCTAAAAAATATTGCGAAAAACAACAATTTTCAGATTTAGAGTGAATGTTTGAGGTGTATAGAAGGCATTTATTTCATTTTTAGAAAATGTTTTTTTTTCACATTTTTCCATGAAAAGTGCCAATACCCCCCCCTTTGGGATCTAGGTGAAAATCTCACTCGACACAAATCAAACAAAAATGTTTCCATGGTGTGTATTGTTGTTCGTTTTCATCAAATAAACAAAATAAAACCCACAATAAATACTGGAAGACAAGAAATGAGCATAAAAGATGCTTCAGCGCAAGTGTTAATGTTACTAAAACTGCCCAAATTTCTAAAAATATTGCGAAAAACAACAATTTTCAGATTTAGAGTGAATGTTTGAGGTGTATAGAAGGCATTTATTTCATTTTTAGAAATTTAATTTTTCACATTTTTCCATGAAAAGTGCCAATACCCCCCCCCTTTGGGTTCTAGGTGATAATCTCACTCGCCACAAAACAAACAAAAATGTTTCCATGATGAGTATTGTTGTTCATTTTCATCAAATAAACAAAATAAAACCCATAATAAATCCTGAAAGACAAGAAATGAGCATAAAAGATGCTTCAGCGCAAGTGTTAATGTTACTAAAAGAGCCAAAATTTCTAAAATATTGCGAAAAACAACAATTTTCATTTAAAGAGTGAATGTTTGAGGTGTATAAAAGGCATTTATTTCATTTTTAGAAAATTTAATTTTTCACATTTTTCCATTAAAAGTGCCAATACCCCCCCTTTGGGTTCTAGGTGAAAATCTCACCCAATACAAATCAAACAAAAATGTTTCCATAGAGTGTATTATTTCTCATTTTCATCCAAATAAACAAAGTAAAACCCAGATTAAATCCTGAAATACAAGAAATTAGCATAAAGATGCTTCTGCGCAATTGTTAATGTTACTAAAAGAGCCAAAATTTCTAAAATATTGCGAAAAACAACAATTTTCAGATTTAGAGTGAATGTTTGAGGTGTATAGAAGGCATTTATTTCATTTTTAGAAAATGTTTTCTTTCACATTTTTCCATGAATAGTCCCAATACTCCCCCCTTTGGGTTCTAGGTGAAAAACTCACTCGACACAAATCAAACAAAAATGTTTCCATGGTGTGTATTGTTGTTCATTTTCATCAAATAAACAAAATAAATCCCAGAATAAATCCTGAAAGACAAGAAATGAGCATAAAAGATGCTTCAGCGAAAGTGTTAATGTTATTAAAAGAGCCCAAATTTCTAAAAATATTGCGAAAAACAACAATTTTCAGTTTAAGAGTGAATGTTTGAGGTGTATAGAAGGCATTTATTTCATTTTTAGAAAATTTATTTTTTCTCATTTTTCCATGAAAAGTGCCAATATCCCCCTTTGGGTTCTAGGTTAAAATCTCACTCGACACAAATCAAACAAAAATGTTTCCTTGGTGTGTATTGTTGTTCATTTTCATCAAATAAACAAAATAAAACCCAGAATAAATACTGAAAGACAAGAAATGAGCATAAAAGATGTTTCAGCGCAAGTGTTAATGTTACTAAAAGAGCCCCAATTTCTAAAAATATTCAGAAAAACAACAATTTTCAGTTTAAGAGTGAATGTTTGAGGTGTATAGAAGGCATTTATTTCATTTTTAGAATATTTAATTTTTCACATTTTTCCATGAAAAGTGCCAATACCCCCCCTTTGGGTTCTCGGTGAAAATCTCGCTCGACACAAATCAAACAAAAATGTTTCCATGGTGTGTATTGTTGTTCATTTTTATCAAATAAACAAAATAAAACCCAGAATAAATCCTGAAATACAAGAAATGAGCATAAAAGATGCTTCTGCGCAAGTGTTAATGTTACTAAAAGAGCCCAAATTTCTAAAAAATATTGCGAAAAACAACAATTTTCAGTTTTAGAGTGAATGTTTGAGGTGTATAGAAGGCATTTATTTCATTTTTAGAACATTGAATTTTTCACATTTTTCCATGAAAAGTGCCAATACTCCCCCCTTTGGGTTCTAGGTGAAAATCTCACTCGACACATATCAAACAAAAATTTTTCCATGGTGTGTATTGTTGTTCATTTTCATCAAATAAACAAAATAAAACCCATAATAAATCCTGAAAGACAAGAAATGAGCATAAAAGATGCTTCAGCGCAAGTGTTAATGTTACTAAAAGAGCCCCAATTTCTAAAAATATTCAGAAAAACAACAATTTCAGATTTAGAGTGAATGTTTGAGGTGTATAGAAGGCATTTATTTCATTTTTAGAAAATTTAATTTTTCACATTTTTCCATGAAAAGTGCCAATACTCCCCCCTTTGGGTTCTAGGTGAAAATCTCACTCGACACAAATCAAAGAAAAATGTTTCCATGGTGTGTATTCTTGTTCAATTTCTTCAAATAAACAAAATAAAACCCAGAATAAACCCTGAATGACAAGAAATGAGCATAAAAGATGCTTCAGCGCAAGTGTTAATGTTACTAAAAGAGCCCAAATTTCTAAAAAATATTCAGAAAAACAACAATTTTCAGTTTAAGAGTGAATGTTTGAGGTGTATAGAAGGCATTTATTTCATTTTTAGAAAATTTAATTTTTCACATTTTTCCATGAAAAGTGCCAATACTCCCCCCTCTGGGTTCTAGGTGAAAATCTCACTCGACACATATCAAACAAAAATGTTTCCATGGTGTGTATTGTTGTTAATTTTCATCAAATAAACAAAATAAAACCCATAATAAATCCTGAAAGACAAGAAATGAGCATAAAAGATGCTTCAGTGCATGTGTTTATGTTACTAAAAGAGCCAAAATTTCTAAAAATATTGGGAAAACAACAATTTTCAGTTTAAGAGTGAATGTTTGAGGTGTATTGAAGGCATTTATTTCATTTTTAGAATATTTATTTTTTCTCATTTTTCTATGAAAAGTGCCAATACCCCCCCTTTGGGTTCTAGGTGAAAATCTCACTCGAAACAAATCAAACAAAAATGTTTCCATGGTGTGTATTGTTGTTCATTTTCATCAAATAAACAAAATAAAACCCATAATAAATCCTGAAAGACAAGAAATGAGCATAAAAGATGCTTCAGCGCAAGTGTTAATGTTACTTAAAAGGCCAAAATTTCTAAAAATATTGCGAAAAACAACTTTTTTCAGATTTAGAGTGAATGTTTGAGGTGTATAGAAGGCATTTATTTCATTTTAAGAAAATGTTATTTTTAACATTTTTCCATGAAAAGTGCCAATACCCCCCCCCTTTGGGTTCCAGGTGAAAATCTCACTCGACACAAATCAAACAAAAATGTTTCCATGGTGTGTATTGTTGTTCATTTTCATCAAATAAACAAAATAAAACCCAGAATAAATCCTGAAAGACAAGAAATGAGCATAAAAGATGCTTCAGGGCAAGTGTTAATGTTACTAAAAGAGCCAAAATTTCTAAAAATATTGCGAAAAACAACAATTTTCAGATTTAGAATGAATGTTTGAGGTGTAAGAAGGCATTTATTTCATTTTTAGAAAATTTAATTTTTCACATTTTTCCATGAAAAGTGCCAATACCCCCCCCCTTTGGGTTCTAGGTGAAAATCTCACTCGAACAAATCAAACAAAAATGTTTCCATGGTGTGTATTGTTGTTCATTTTCATCAAATAAACAAAATAAAACCCAGAATAAACCCTGAAAGACAAGAAATGAGCATAAAAGATGCTTCAGCGCAAGTGTTAATGTTACTAAAAGAGCCCGAATTTCTAAAAATATTCAGAAAAACAACAATTTTCAGATTTAGAGTGAATGTTTGAGGTGTATAGAAGGCTTTTATTTCATTTTAAGAAATGTTATTTTTCACATTTTTCCATAAAAAGTGCCAATACCCCCTCCTTTGGGTTCTAGATGAAAATCTCACTCGAAACATATCAAACAAAAATGTTTCCATGGTGTGTATTGTTGTTCATTTTCATCAAATAAACAAAATAAAACCCATAATAAATCCTGAAAGACAAGAAATGAGCATAAAAGTTGCTTCAGTGCAAGTGTTAATGTTACTAAAAGAGCCAAAATTTCTAAAAATATTGCGAAAAACAACAATTTTCAGTTTTAGAGTGAATGATTGAGGTGTATAGAAGGCATTTATTTCATTTTTAGAAAATTTAATTTTTCACATTTTTCCATGAAAAGTGCCAATACTCCCCCCTTTGGGTTCTAGGTGAAAATCTCACTCGACACAAATCAAAGAAAAATGTTTCCATGGTGTGTATTCTTGTTCAATTTCATCAAGTAAACAAAATAAAACCCAGAATAAACCCTGAAAGACAAGAAATGAGCATAAAAGATGCTTCAGCGCAGGTGTAAATGTTACTAAAAGAGCCCAAATTTCTAAAAATATTGCGAAAAACAAAAATTTTCAGATTTAGAGTGAATGTTTGAGGTGTATAGAAGGCATTTATTTCATTTTTAGAATATTTATTTTTTTCTCATTTTTCCATGAAAAGTGCCAATACCCCCCCTTTGGGTTCTAGGTGAAAATATCACTCGACACAAATCAAACAAAAATGTTTCCATGATGTGTATTGTTGTTCATTTTCATCAAATAAACAAAATATATCCCAGAATAAATACTGAAATACAAGCAATGAGCATAAAAGATGCTTCAGCGCAATTGTTAATGTTACTAAAAGAGCCCAAATTTCTAAAACTATTGCGAAAAACAACAATTTTCAGTTTTAGAATGAATGTTTGAGGTGTATAGAAGGCATTTATTTCATTTTTAGAAAATTTAATTTTTCACATTTTTCCATGAAAAGTGCCAAAACCCCCTCCTTTGGGATCAAGGTGAAAATCTCACTCGAACAAATCAAACAAAAATGTTTCCATGGTGTTTCTTGTTGTTCATTTTCATCAAATAAACAAAATAAAACCCAGAATAAATCCTGAAAGACAAGAAATGAGCATAAAAGATGCTTCAGCGCAAGTGTTAATGTTACTAAAAGAGCCAAAATTTGTAAAAATATTGGGAAAACCACAATTTTCAGTTTAAGAGTGAATGTTTGAGGTGTATAGAAGGCATTTATTTCATTTTTAGAATATTTATTTTTTCTCATTTTTCCATGAAAAGTGCCAATACCCCCCCTTTGGGTTCTAGGTGAAAATCTCACTCGACACAAATCAAACAAAAATGTTTCCATGATGTGTATTGTTGTTCATTTTCATCAAATAAACAAAATAAATCCCAGAATAAATACTGAAATACAAGCAATGAGCATAAAAGATGCTTCAGCGCAATTGTTAATGTTACTAAAAGAGCCCAAATTTCTAAAACTATTGCGAAAAACAACAATTTTCAGTTTTAGAGTGAATGTTTGAGGTGTATAGAAGGCATTTATTTCATTTTTAGAAAATTTAATTTTTCACATTTTTCCATGAAAAGTGCCAATACCCCCCCCTTTGGGATCAAGGTGAAAATCTCACTCGAACAAATCAAACAAAAATGTTTCCATGGTGTGTATTGTTGTTCATTTTCAACAAATAAACAAAATAAAACCCAGAATAAATCCTGAAAGACAAGAAATGAGCATAAGAGATGCTTCAGCGCAAGTGTTAATGTTACTAAAAGAGCCCAAATTTCTAAAAATATTGCGAAAAACAACAATTTTCAGTTTAAGAGTGAATGTTTGAGGTGTATAGAAGGCATTTATTTCATTTTTAGAAAATTTAATTTTTCACATTTTTCCATGAAAAGTGCCAATACTCCCCCCTTTGGGTTCTAGGTGAAAATCTCACTCAACACAAATCAAAGAAAGATGTTTCCATGGTGTGTATTCTTGTTCAATTTCATCAAATAAACAAAATAAAACCCAGAATAAACCCTGAAAGACAAGAAATGAGCATAAAAGATGCTTCAGCGCAAGTGTTAATGTTACTAAAAGAGCCCCAATTTCTAAAAATATTCAGAAAAACAACAATTTTCAGATTTAGAGTGAATGTTAGAGGTGTATAGAAGGCTTTTATTTCATTTTAAGAAAATGTTATTTTTCACATTTTTCCATGAAAAGTGCCAATACCCCCTCCCTTGGGTTCTAGATGAAAATCTCACTCGAAACATATCAAACAAAAATGTTTCCATGGTGTGTATTGTTGTTCATTTTCATCAAATAAACAAAATAAAACCCATAATAAATCCTGAAAGACAAGAAATGAGCATAAAAGTTGCTTCAGTGCAAGTGTTAATGTTACTAAAAGAGCCAAAATTTCTAAAAATATTGCGAAAAACAACAATTTTCAGTTTTAGAGTGAATGTTTGAGGTGTATAGAAGGCATTTATTTCATTTTTAGAAAATTTAATTTTTCACATTTTTCCATGAAAAGTGCCAATACTCCCCCCTTTGGGTTCTAGGTGAAAATCTCACTCGACACAAATCAAAGAAAAATGTTTCCATGGTGTGTATTCTTGTTCAATTTCATCAAGTAAACAAAATAAAACCCAGAATAAACCCTGAAAGACAAGAAATGAGCATAAAAGATGCTTCAGCGCAGGTGTAAATGTTACTAAAGGAGCCCAAATTTCTAAAAATATTGCGAAAAACAACAATTTTCAGATTTAGAGTGAATGTTTGAGGTGTATAGAAGGCATTTATTTCATTTTTAGAATATTTATTTTTTCTCATTTTTCCATTCATTTTTCATGAAAAGTGCCAATACCCCCCCCTTTGGGTTCTAGATGAAAATCTCACTCGAAACATATCAAACAAAAATGTTTCCATGGAGTGTATTGTTGCTCATTTTCATCAAATAAACAAAGTAAAACCCAGAATAAATCCTGAAAGATAAGAAATGAGCATAAAAGATGCTTTCAGCTCAATTGTTAAGGTTAGTAAAAGAGCCCAAATTTCTGAAAATATTACGAAAAACAACAATCATCCGTTTTAGAGTGAATGTTTGAAGTGCATAGAAGGCATTTATTTCATTTTTTAGAAAATGTTTATTTTTAACATTTTTCCATGAAAAGTGCCAATACCCCCCCTTTGGTTCTAGGTGAAAATCTCACTCGACACAAATCAAACAAAAATGTTTCCATGGTGTGTATTGTTGTTCATTTTCATCAATTAAACAACATAAAACCCAGAATAAATACTGAACGACAAGAAATGAGCATAAAAGATACTTCAGCGCAAGTGTTTAATGTTACTAAAGAGCCAAAATATCTAAAAATATTGCGAAAAACAACAATTTTCAGTTTTAGAGTGAATGTTTGAGGTGTATAGAAGGCATTTATTTCATTTTAAAAAAATTTAATTTTTCCACATTTTTCCATGAAAAAGTGCCAATACCCCCCCCTTTTGGGTTCTAGGTGAAAATCTCACTCAATACAAATCAAACAAAAATGTTTCCATGGTGTGTATTGTTGTTCATTTTCATCAATTAAACAAAATAAAACCCAGATTAAAATACTGAAACAAGAAATTAGCATAAAAGATGCTTGAGCGCAAGTGTTAATGTTACTAAAAGAGCCAAAATATCTAAAAATATTGCGAAAAAAAACAATTTTCAGTTTTAGAGTGAATGTTTGAGGTGTATAGAAGGCATTTATTTCATTTTTAGAATATTTATTTTTTTCTCAGTTTTCCATGAAAAGTTGCCAATACCCCCCCCTTTGGGTTCTAGGTGAAAATCTCACTCGACACAAATCAAACAAAAATGTTTCCATGATGTGTATTGTTGTTCATTTTCATCAAATAAACAAAATAAATCCCAGAATAAATACTGAAATACAAGCAATGAGCATAAAAGATGCTTCAGCGCAATTGTTAATGTTTCTAAAGAGCCCAAATTTCTAAAAACTATTGCGAAAAACAACAATTTTCAGTTTTAGAGTGAATGTTTGAGGTGTATAGAAGGCATTTATTTCATTTTTAGAAAATTTAATTTTTCACATTTTTCCATGAAAAGTGCCAATACCCCCCCCTTTGGGATCAAGGTGAAAATCTCACTCGAACAAATCAAACAAAAATGTTTCCATGGTGTGTATTGTTGTTCATTTTCATCAAATAAACAAAATAAAACCCAGAATAAATCCTGAAAGACAAGAAATGAGCATAAGAGATTGCTTCAGCGCAAGTGTTAATGTTACTAAAAGAGCCCAAATTTCTAAAAATATTGCGAAAAACAACAATTTTCAGTTTAAGAGTGAATGTTTGAGGTGTATAGAAGGCATTTATTTCATTTTTAGAAAATTTAATTTTTCACATTTTTCCATGAAAAGTGCCAATACTCCCCCCTTTGGGTTCTAGGTGAAAATCTCACTCGACACAAATCAAAGAAAAATGTTTCCATGGTGTGTATTCTTGTTCAATTTCATCAAATAAACCAAATAAAACCAGAATAAACCCTGAAAGACAAGAAATGAGCATAAAAGATGCTTCAGCGCAAGTGTTAATGTTACTAAAAGAGCCCCAATTTCTAAAAATATTCAGAAAAACAACAATTTTCAGATTTAGAGTGAATGTTTGAGGTGTATAGAAGGCTTTTATTTCATTTTAAGAAAATGTTATTTTTCACATTTTTCCATGAAAAGTGCCAATACCCCCTCCTTTGGGTTCTAGATGAAAATCTCACTCGAAACATATCAAACAAAAATGTTTCCATGGTGTGGTATTGTTGTTCATTTTCATCAAATAAACAAAATAAAACCCATAATAAATCCTGAAAGACAAGAAATGAGCATAAAAGTTGCTTCAGTGCAAGTGTTAATGTTACTAAAAGAGCCAAAATTTGTAAAAATATTGGGAAAAACCACAATTTTCAGTTTAAGAGTGAATGTTTGAGGTGTATAGAAGGCATTTATTTCATTTTTAGAATATTTATTTTTTCCTCATTTTTCCATGAAAAGTGCCAATACCCCCCCCTTTTGGTTCTAGGTGAAAATCTCACTCGACAACAAATCAAACAAAAATGTTTCCATGATGTGTATTGTTGTTCATTTTCATCAAATAAACAAAATAAATCCAGAATAAATACTGAAATACAAGCAATGAGCATAAAAGATGCTTCAGCGCAATTGTTAATGTTACTAAAAGAGCCCAAATTTCTAAAACTATTGCGAAAAAAAACAATTTTCAGTTTTAGAGTGAATGTTTGAGCTGTATAGAAGGCATTTATTTCATTTTTAGAAAATTTAATTTTTCACATTTTTCCATGAAAAGTGCCAATACCCCCCCTTTGGGATCAAGGTGAAAATCTCACTCGAACAAATCAAACAAAAATGTTTCCATGGTGTTTATTGTTGTTCATTTTCATCAAATAAACAAAATAAAACCCAGAATAAATCCTGAAAGACAAGAAATGAGCATAAAAGATGCTTCAG